>NW_026852612.1:0-174031 GCF_026571515.1 Ruditapes philippinarum | reverse complement strand
TTTGCACCACTTGTTCACCATCATGAGCCCAACCTGTAAACAGGAGGAGGTAACTGTATCAAGAATTTTTTTTACTATCAAGCACTAAGAATAGTCAAGCGTTGCTGTCCTACCGACAGCTCTTGTTTGACTTAGAATTTACGTTAAAGTTTTTGTAATAGTTCAAATATTTTCAAAGTCCATTGACATATGGCTTTGAAACTTTGCACACTTGTTTACCATCATGACCCCAACCTGTAAACAGGAGGAGGTAACTGTATCAAGCATTTTGACAGAATTATGCCCCTTTTTTGACTTAGAATTTACGTAAAAGTTTTTGTAATAGTTCAAATATTTTCAAAGTCCATTGACATATGGCTTTGAAACTTTGCACACTTGTTCACCATCATGACCCCAACCTGTAAACAGGAGGAGGTGACTGTATCAAGCATTTATTTACTATCAAGCACTAAGAATAGTCGAGCGTTGCTGTCCTACCGACAGCTCTTGTATTATTTATTGACTGATATTTCAAATATTTTGTGTGTTCGTACCTTTCTTTGACCTCTTTTTGGGGATGATATTTTTGAAAAACTTAAGAGTTTCCTCATATTATAGCTATGTTTATGGTTTTGTCTATACAATAAATACACCGCAGTTATATCAAATATTTCTGTTGCACATTTTACTCGGGTATTAAATGTTAAATGATAATAATTGCAAAGAAATTATAATTTAAGTTTTTAAGAATTTATAGGAATTTACATAGAAGAAAGTCACTAAGGATGTTGTGTAAATGCAATTAATATTTTTGTTGTAATTTGGGAAAAAATTAGACATGTTTCATGTTTTTTCCTCTTTATTGAACATCATTTGAATTTACATTAAAATTTATAAAGTTGATATTATGTTGGATAACAAAAAAAACCTCTAGGAGCTTTAAATGATTCAATACAATAACTTTATTCTCTTTTCAGGTTGCTTCGAAAAGCTCTTGATAAAATAACTGAAATAAAGGCCATAAGAGAACATCGTAGATTCGGTAGTAGGGTTTTTTCCGGTTATTTCTTTTCTGAAAAACCAACCATTGCTAGTGATAAAGTCAATGAAACTGGAGCTCTTTTATAAATTTTCTGTCTTGTTCCTGAAAAAAAAATACACCAGATGCCCATTTATGTGTTGATAGAACCACAGCAATCTGGGCTGTCTGTGCTTTTGTTGCCATTATATTGACTCTTAATACTGGTGGTAGGAGTTAAAGTCAGGATTTGAACCTACATGCATAATGATTACAGTTAAGTGATTCAAAATGAAATTTCGGAACACTTTATTAGATAAACTGCCAGCAATAATTTGAATAAAAATTTATAACAAATTGGTATCACATACCTACTCAGATACAGACAATCAATCATGTTTTTTTCATTCACAGATTCAGATCGTCCGAAGCCAATTATGAGGAGAGGTGTTTTAATGAGTTTATTACAACAGAATGCTGTCACACTACCACTGTGGGTCAGCAAACCTGGAGAAAAGTAATTTTCCTTACAACTTAATATATTTTTTTTTACTTGCTTGTGAAATATAAATTTTTCGATGATTATATTTATTTTATACATATATTTTTCTTTGAACTTTCGTAAATAGAAAATATATGCAGGGTCATTCACAGCTTTAAATTTAGATAATTCAAAACACTAAAAAACAAACCGCTATTTTTAGCGATGTTGGTCTACGTCAAATTACACAATTAAATCTGACTCCTGATCAAGTGAAATATACATGTCAGACTTTAATAGATTTTTGGGCGACTAGAATTTAGTTTTTCTGATCAAAGATGGTGAAGTGTAAATATTTTGTGCGAAGTTTTCACCCAACTTCACAATCCCTGTTATGTGATTTATTGAACTTAAACTTCTAGACATTTTTCTCTTAATTAATTGAAACAATATTCAAATTCAAATCATCAAGTGCACTTTTTTATGCATTTATATATACTGATATGACAGGGTTATGGTCTGTCTTATATGAAAAATTATTAGGAAACTTCAATATTTATTACTGAAAACAAGCCCACTTACATGGGTTATTTGTTCTGTTTGAGTACTGTCTTAATATAGATGTCTTTCTAGAATAGTGTTATTAAGTAAAATATAATAAAAACAACAAGTACATTGTGTTGTCATGCAATATTATGAGAATGGCTCTACATGATTTAAGTATGTCTTGGATATATGTCAGACATTTCATTGTATTATGCTCATTTAACGTAAACAAAAATGTTTTCCCCATATTTCAGACCACCACCTCTCTGTGGGGCCGTAGCCGCAGATAATAACTATGTCGCCAAGCCTACGGACAAGGTGGCGGCAAGGGTGAAATCCTCGGATGGAGAAGAGAACTGGATTTTAGCTGAGGTTGTTTCTTATAATACCAGTACAAACAAATATGAGGTGGATGATATAGACGCGGAAGAAGGAAAAGAGTTAGTGGATAATTTCATATTAAATTGTTTCCATGATAATTGATTAAAAAAGATTATTTTCTTGAAATTAAGCTAATTGATAAGACTAATATAGCGTATAGTTTGCTGTTTTTTTTTAATAAGCAGGTTCTGCTTTTAAAATTTAAGCCGTTCTTTGGTGTGTTTATGTTGGATGTTTTTTAGAACAAATATTTTGTGTCTTTTTGCACAGACCTCAAAAAAACCTTTGGTGACTTTAGTAGTCCTGTTTTGGAGAACCTGATAATGAGCAACTGTAGGTGCAACTGTCATTTGCATCCTGGCCAACCCCCAACCCTTGGGGAAAAGCAGGCACTGAATTGTAGATCACCGAACTCTTGGTAAATGCTCGACTAAGGGTGACAGTCAGATGATAAAAGCCCTGCTTTTGCCCTATGTAATGAGTTAGAAATTTTTGGATAATCCCATGCAAATTTTAGCATAAAAATTGAACTAAACCTGCCCAAAAGTTTTCTTTCCACTGCCTGCACCATTGCTCAAGGGATTGGTAGGTGAACTGAGACAAAGTTTCAATTTATGGGTGCATAACAATCTCGTGCACTGACACATCTCAATTTATTATTGATGAATATCTATTTACAGACGTCATACACTTAGTAAAAGAAAGATAGTTCCACTTCCTATATGGAAAGCTTCACCCGAGACAGATCCTGAAGCTTTGTTTCCCAAACATACTGTAAGTTTATTTTATTATTATGATGAGAGAGAGGTTATCTCAATCTCTATTTCGTAAACATTAAGAAAATTTGAATAGTTTTACAATATATATTAATCTGTTTTCCTTTATGTTAAATATTTGTTTTAAAAAGATGTAAACATGATGTGTGAATCTTCTGTAGTCAAAAGTTGGAAGTCACTTGCAGTATTTCATTTGAGAAAGGTCTTTTTCCCAAATGAATTTTCATCGACTGAATCAGTTTGGAAAAATTAATGGAAAACCAGAAAGACCTAATAGAAAGTTGGTTATAGGCAAGGATAGGACTTTTAATGTAGAGGTTTATGCAATTTGGAATTGTAACAAGAAAATCTGTTCAGAATTAAAAAAGTATTTGCATGCCATATATCTTTCCTGAATCTATTTTTGGAATTTCCTCCATGAACTTTTTCCAAAAGTCACATAGGATACCCTGATACAAATTATATATATATTTACTATACCTTCACTTTGTTTTCAGTTGGTGCTAGCACTTTATCCTCAAACCACTTGTTTTTACAGAGCTCTTATACATGAACCTCCGAAAAAGGTAACAATTAAGTGTATTTATAAACCATCAATCAAATTCAAAGCATAATAATGACTATTTGTTAAAAAACTATGAATTTATTTGTTAGAAGTTCTATTTTTTAATTGTTCAAAACTTTATATGTAGTTATTTATGACTATGAAACATAATGTTCTTTTATCACATTATACTATAACACAATAATGTGTTGTAAAAAAGAGAGGACAAAATCATTGTATATTGATGTCTTTTTAGTAGGTTAGTAATGTCAAAACATTTCTATATCAAAACATTTGATATGTTATGAAATACAGAATGGCTATATTGATTGAGAAAACATGGACATCACATGATCAAAATTGCTTACCATTGGGTATTTGTTTGAAATGTTATATAGTTTTTTCTAGACTCTATTTTGAGTAAGAGTTATTTTCCTTTATTAAAAACATTTATGCATTATTATCAGTCACACTGCCGTATCCTCCTTGGGAATTCATTCATGTGAGGGAGCTATCCAGTCGGCAGAGTTCTGTTGAGGTAGCTGCTCATGTCTAATAGAGCTGTATATATTTTGTATTGCTTCAATGATATTGGTTGTTTCCCTTTGACCAATTTCTTGTACTGGTAATTATTTCCTTGAAATTAATTAAATGAATATATATGCAATTATGTTTATTTGTTATCTGTTTCAGCCCCAAGATGATTATTCAGTATTATTTGAGGACACTTCATATCCTAATGGTTATTCGCCGCCATTGATGGTTGCTCAAAGATACGTTATTATATGTAAAGAGGACAAGAAAAAATAGTTCCCTAATTGTTCCTGTGTTAACAGAAGTGACATTTTAGTGTAATATTAATTTATTTTAACCCAAAGGGAACTAGTGATATCCTTGAAGATTGGACAATCAGAATATATACTCTTACTTTTAGAAGCTCAATAATGAGGACAGATGGAGAACAAATAGATATTTTCCATGAATGACGTCCCTTGAATTTGTGTTACAGACTGAAAACAAAAAATAGTTCATTTTAAGATTTGATATGAAATATATTTCAATGATATTAACCTTTTACTTACAGCATTTTTAAGATAACCACACTGTTTGATATATATTGTATTATGGTGCTGTAAATTAAGTTGTAACAAAAATCTAATGCATAGATCTCTGACCTGTTTAGTTCTAATTATCAGAGAAGTGTATACAATATGAACTTCACCACAACCTATTTGTTAACAAAAGAGCACATGTCAATGTTAGTGGTTTAATCTATTGTTATTTGAATAAAAGGTCAGAGACGGGATCTATCAATGGATTAGCTATCTGATGCTAAAATAGTGGTAATTATAAGGCCAGGGTTTCAATATCAGTGGGTTGGTGGACGTAATACTCTACAGAAGGCCACGTTACAGAGGTTGCACTGTAATTGATTGAACTAGATAATGTAGTATGTACGGAATATATACCATGGATAACCAATGATGCAATTGAACTAAAATGTTGATAGTGAGTTAAGGTTTGGGTTTTAGTATCAAGGGATAGGTATTTTCTTAGTTAAATGAAATGGTTGTGAAATACATGTATTCCTTCTTTCCTTCCTTGATTTGATCAAGTCCACATTATCGGTTGATTAAATCTCCGTTATTGATTGTTCATTATATTAATTAACCTGCTAGCCCCTATATTGATTAACTTTTAGACTGCTGGCAGCTACAGAAACTTCCCATGCGACCAGTGCAGATCAAGAATAGCCGACACACTTGTCAGTTTAAAATCAATATTCTATCATTTTCACTATATAATGAAAACAAGTCCACTCTATTTATTGGTCAACGAATAAAGTTTTTTAACAAGACTTATATTGAATGCTCAAGGTAATAATTTTATTGTATGAAAATGTGAACTTGATTATGAAAAATGAAAATGTCAAGTTAAGTTTGAAAATGTGAATTTGTTTCTTGAGAATGTAAATCTGGTAAGGGAAAGGTGAAGTTGATAATGAAATGTGAATTTGATGATGAAAATAAATATTTTATTATGAAAATGTGCATTTTATTATGAAAAGTAGATGATAAGAAGCCGATTATGAAAAATGTCAAATAATTGAATTGATTGTATGACATGTATAACATATGTGACTGCTAAAAATGTGTTGAGAAATTTCAAGTGCAATATATGAACTTGGTTCAATTTAAGAGCAGTTTATTGTATTTTAGAGTGTATATTGTTTTTTTTTTCTTACCAATATTTTTTCTATCTATTGTTTTGTACATCTTTGATTTAGGACAAGAAATTGTGTTCATTCAATTTAATTTGAACAAAATGTTAATATTCTAGTACATGTATGTTTATTCTTATAAATTTTTGTATGAGACGTAGCAGTGTATATAAAAAGATAGAAAGGAATTTTTTGGTGATTATTAGTCCGAAGGTAAATTAGGTTATATGCTGCTTGTCCATTTGTCCGTATGCCACATTGATGTTCATTCAGTAGCTTCATAACTAGAGGGTGTGCTGTCTTCATACTTAGTATGGAGACTGGTCATGACCTGTAGATGACACATTTTGATTTCAAGGTCATTCGTTCAAAAGGTCAAGGTCATAGTGATATTTAATGGAAAGTCCTTGTACACTCAATAATAAATGATATGGGAAGGAATATGCTTAGGTTTGTGAAAGTTGGTAGGAACATTGCTAATGGGAGGTTGATAATCCCTATGTTGATTTTAAGGCCAAATGTCACAGTGACACTTGTGTAAAATTCTTGTCTTGAAAACCTTAAACAGCACATATTTTGGAAGTATGATGCTCTAACAAGCAGTGCTCTTGTTTTTATATTGTAATGCTTTCTTTTCTTCCAATGAGAAGCTGCTTCATTTTATGTATTTGAGATGCTTTGACCTTTGGCCATTGAGTGGATTCAAGAAAAATTAACAAAAATGCTTAGATTGTGAGGTCAACAGGGGTGTACCTAGCCTATGGGTTTATGATTATTGACTTCAAAACCACTTAAACCTTCACAAAGGTTGGTTCAAATCCCACTGGGGACTTTTAAATTCTTTCAAGCTACCCAGCTAGCTTTTATAGAACATTGGTGGTTTTACTAAGGTGCTGGCTCACATCTAAAATGATGCACAGAGGAGAGTCTTAGGTATTTATCCATGGTCACCAATGAAGCTGGAAGCTTGCCATACAACCTTTACAGCATTGGCGTGACTTAAAAACCCTATTAAACCACATCACTTATTCTGAACCTTTGGTATAGATTTTTTATTCATATACCGTAAAATTCCTATTAAACGCCCCCGGGGCTAAACATTTTCCAAAAGGGGGGCTTTTATTACAACACAGTTTTTCCTAACTCCAAAAATCACTGTTAATTCATTTAGTGTTAGCAAGTGTTGGTAATAACACTAAAAAGTGTTAAGGTTTTAAAGTTAATATTATACATATTGTTGTTTACTATAAAATACTATGGATTCTGAATGATTTGAATAAAATTATGGATTTAATTATGAGTTCAGCACTGATGAGTAGATTGTTTTCCATATCAAAAGGCCTAGGGAGCCTTTATTAGGGAAGGGGCGTTTATTAGGAATTTTACGGTAGTCAATGAAATCTTTTTCAGATAATATTGCCTTTAACTGTATGTCAATTAATTAAAGGGACTATTAGATTTAGTAGGTTAATTTTGAACAATTTTATGATATAGGTCCTTTTCTGACAGCATGGATATACAGTAGAGATGCCATTATTTTAAATGTAATGCATTCATTAAAAATTTGTTTAACCTTTTTTATGTTTAATGTAGAACTTCTGTTTGCTCTTGTTTGTTGTTGATTTATTTTTCATGAAGATAATATGAATCCTTTTGTTTTAAGCATTCTTTGAATGAAAAGAGTGTTCTTTAATACACAGAACAAGAAAAACAATAAAATGTTATGAACAAATTTATTTATTCTTTTTGTGTCTATTTACAAGAAATAAATTTCAACAAATCCTTCCACCACAAACTCCATAAAGCAAATTTTAGTACAACATGTGAAACAAGCCAAGTTTTAAGTCCCAAGTTTTTAAAAAAAAAGAAGAATTATTGTTACAAATGTATGTTATATGTCCCTTCTTTGGTATTAACCATTTAATTACAATGTACTGTATGTTTTTAGTCCCAGATACATGATCATGTTAAATGCATTATATCATGTTACAGTTACCAATGTTATGTTACAATAGTGAATAATCAATGTCATGTTACAATAATCATCATGTTACAATAATCAATGTCAAATTATGTTACAAAAAATCTATAATAATATTTAACAATATCTTTTACAATTAATATGAAGAATTTGACAAATTTTAAAGGTTCACAAATACATCATGAAATTTTATCAAATATACAAGTGTTTACAATGTTTTGAAACAAGTAAAATCGGAGATAAGTTCCTTCTAAACTTTAACTTTAATAAAATAATGAAAGTAACTATTAAAGTTTATTTTTGAAAACAAAAAGAGGAAAAAAAAAACACCTTTTTTAAATAAAGTTATTTTGCTGAATTAATTAAATCAATCTTGGCACAAAATTATAAAAATACATGTATTTATAGTATTACATATTTGTGAAATAAAAAATTGACAAACATTGAAGAATTTGAAACTGAAAGATTTATTGAAACTTACTTTCCGAAATATGTTTTTATTTTTTTTTTATTTTTAAGATTTACATAAAGTTGATATTTACACATCCGTAATTTACATATTTTTTTACACATATGCAATCAGTTATATACATATTCTTTACACATATGCCGTATAAAGCGCAGCCACTGCATAGTTATACTATTGTAGATTAACTGTATATTTTGTGTTCTCCTGGTATAAGTCTTTTAACTTACCAAATATTTAAAAATAAAAATTTATTAATTTTTTGGAAAATTATACTAAGAATGAATTGCTACAATTCAGAGAAAAATCCTCATTTTAAAATATCCTATTGTCTTATTAACTTGTTAATAATTATTAGCGAAAATAGATCTTAAATATTAATTATTTGGGACAGTCCTTTACTGGAGAATTCGCCATATGTTTGTATTGGAAGATGTGTTCTTGTCAGCAGAAGGTATTTGGCCACTGGTTTTCATATTTACTGACCACTAGAATTGCATCTGTCGGTTGGATGATACCAGCCAGGTCATGGAATCTGGACTTCTGAAGAAAAACAAATCAATTCATATAAATTGCAGTCATAAATGGTTATGAAACTTAATGTTGGAGATACTGTGATTTGAAGACGCTAACTTATGTTATTTAAATCGGTCCACATTTAAAACGGTCTACATAAAATTACCATTTAAGTAAATTTATCGGAAGATCGTATAAAATAGGTAATTTCAGAATGTTCGTATATCTGTATTTATCAAGTAAGTTTATGGTATTTGCTCGTCTCGGTTTTATTTCAAAGCCTAAACGATCGGGGTAAGACGCGAACAATCGGCCTGTCGTGTCAAATATAGCCTTGATGTTTTCGTGCTTAAACTCATATAAACCAGTTGGAATCAATCGTTACAATAATAATTTACAATGATCAAGTCGCATTGAATCTACTTATCTATTAATTATTAATTTACGTTTGTTTGCAAAGATATACTGAAATTTGTTCTTACCAAATGTTGTGTCCGTTTAATGACGCTGTGTCTGCAGCAGTTTCGAAGGATACCACGCTATCAGATCGTCGAGGTCTCTTCTCTATCACAGTGTCGTCTGATTCTTCGTCATTTGATCGGTAGCCAGTCTCGTTTTGAGGATTTCCAAAGCTTAATTCGCGCTTCTCGTAATTTCTCACCGGAAGTTCCGGACCGACACCATATGAAACAGTTTTGAGATTCTTCGTTTGTATTGGGGGAACCTTTTCCATGTGTTCATCTTGTTTGTCTAAAGTAGGAACTACTTTTCGTCTGCGGAAGCTACAAAGTTCACGTGCACTGTGACGTATATTGTTTGTGTAGACTACATCATTGAAAGCTGCGAAATCGATTTCCCATCGCCCATTTCCGGAATCGAATTCTTCTATCCTGTCGAATCGATGTCCCCACAAGAACTCCCTTGGGGTGTATGAGGTTCGGACTTGGCAGAATTCACCCGTGGTTTCGATCGTGCCTTCAATAAAGACGATTAATTCGTATTTCTCATTGGTTAAATCGGCTGGCTTTATATCATAGAACGGACTATCTTCTGTGATTTTATGAGTAAGTACCATCGGCCACATCAGAACTAATGTATCCTCCATAGCGTCTGCTTTAAACTCAACTTTACTCATATATAACGGATGAAGAACGCCTTCGTCGGTCACATGACGTCTCACGAGAACACCGTGAACTTGGGCTGCTAATAAATGGCTCTTTCGTAGATCACCGACTCGGATTTGTATGGCAAGATCCCCGTCACTGTGCGTTATGCAAGCGTTCTTGCTGAATAAGATGGTCTTTTGGCGTTTCTTTGGCTGGGCAAATTTTACAAACATAAACCCAAGTAATAAGTTGTCAATCAATATACCTATTGTAATTTGCATGTAAACCATAAATAATGTTCCATCACAATCCGTATTTGGGTACGCCACGCCGTATCCGATTGTCGTCTGCGTTTCGATAGAGAACAGAAGACATTTTGGAAAACTATAAACGCTGCTTACGCACGGCTCCCAAGCCGGGTCATTAACGTGATCGAAGTCCCCGTGGTTGTAGGCAATAATCCACCACATAATTCCGAAAAAGAGGAAAGATAATAGATACATGTTGAAGAACAGAGCGAATGCGTACCGCCATTTTAGGTCAATCATACTAATGTAAAGGTCATTAAGGTATTTCCGTTTGTAGCCATTTAGACCCGCGTACCTGAAAAAAAATATTTAAATTTTTTTTAAAGAATTTCAAATAAATTTCACAACAATATCATCTTATTTGGGCATATTTGCGTAAAAACCGCTGATCTGCCCATTTGAGAAAAAAATTCTTTTATAACTTCATGTTTTTATATTATTTTTTTTTGTGTTAGTGAGAATTACTTACTTGAAAGAAATCTTGATATTAATTCACAATATTAAATTATGTACATGATTGTACATTGTAATATATCATATTTGTAGAAAATGCAAAGAAATAAATGGCAAAAATCGAAGCAACGAATGTCAACAAGTATGCATTATGAAACCTACCTAACTCTGTACTTTCCATTCTTCTTCATAATAGCTTGCCGCTTATCTTCTAATTCTTTTTCATCCATTTTCAACTTTTGTCTATAAAATAAAATAGAGAACAATTATGTATTGAACAAGATAAATAAGCTTCTGAAATGATTAAAAAGAACTTTAATCACAGTTTCTAATAGTGATATAATTAATATATATTTCATTTTCAAATTTCATTTAAGTTATCAGTTAACGCTAGAAATATTTATTCTAACTTTATGTATATCTCAACATATATGTGTAAAAAGACATTTTCACTTGTTGATTTTCCTTACTTTATATGAACTGTTATATTTTATAAGAACTGTATCTGAAAATGTGCGATGTATTTTGTTTTCTCAAATATTTGCTAGCAGGGAAATGAAGACTTGCATATCGACATTTCCTCATATAATGAAATGAAATTTCGCTTGTTCTAAAAGAAATCTTTAATGTGCAAATTAAGAATAGCGCCAGAATTTCAACTTCTCGTAAAATATGTTCACAAATGTTGTTTTTTATATTTGATTTTTTGAAATTAAATTGTGATAATTATACCATTTCACAGAAATAGCAGACGACAAAAATACTAAGGAAAAAAGTAAAAATCTTACCGGAAGTAGCCGATGAATGGGATTTTGCTCCATCTTGATTTTCTCGGTACATGGTCCTCATAGAGGTAAATATTTCCAACTTCCGGTACTTCTTTAGTGTTCGGCATCTTCAATTACCAAGATAACTAGTGTTTTTACGATCGTTGAAAATTGAAAATTTAAATTAAATCTTAAACGAAGAAAGTCCTGTGTTCACTCAATATTTCACGAATTTTTAATTCATTTCTTTTAAAAAAATGTTTTTAATTTATTTAACTTTAATAATAATTATTATTATTATTCACCTTCTCAAGTGAACAGAAGATACTGAAATAAAGTTTAATGATAATTCATGAAAAAGTCTTTCATTTATAAGGGTCACGTGACTTGAAATGGTTGGCGCAGAGAGAAGGGGTTGGCCGCCTGAAGACAATGTCACCAGATCTGGAATTAGACGCTTGTCAAATATATCACTTTCAAAGTCAATATTTTTTTAAATTGATGTGTGTATCGAATGTGTCAATATCATCATTAACGGTAAAATTTGTAAAGTAATCAAGCTCACGTCATTTGTGACATACGACACCGAATTTGACAGACGACAGAAAATTTTCGAAACAGACGACAATTGTAAAGTTTTATTTTTTGACAAATCGATCACCGAAGATCGATTTCTGATTATATTAGCTATTGTTACTTCTGTAAAGTAATTGTTCTGTATAATATACCCATCTATTTTGAAACAATCCACTTGCACTATACAAAGAAAATGTATTATAAAACATAATACGGTTTTTCTTAACATATATTTATTTATTTTTTATTGCTTTTCAAACAATTAAGATAACAATCTTTTGTTTTAATTTTCTGTATTTTCACCTTTTTGTCAGAAAACTTTTATAGTTTTTCTATCAATTGCGATGTATTAAAAGCTCAATAAAGGTGCTTTGTGAATTTAATGGCTACACCTTTTCATTATAAACATTGACCATTAATTAACAATTACGTGATTACTATACATGTATGGTACTAATATGTTTTGTATCAGAGCCGGAAAATTAATTAAGGTTTGAGATATTTAAATGTATTTTTATTTGGTAAAATAATAACGAATCAGGGCTTAATTGTGTTTAGTCGCAAAAATGAACGTTTTATCAGAGATGTAGATGTAATTACTCATTAAGAAAACACGTTTATAAAATTTATGCGATACGCGATATTGAAAGTTACAATAAAATAAACTATAGTACAAAATGTCTGTAAAAGATGTTTGATTATAAAGTAACTTATTAATACACGATTTGTGTTTAATCTATCTTAGAATGTCTTTCGCTCCTGCTTCACACTATTTATGACTAACAGATATTCATATCATTCTGACCAATCATGCTTCCAAAAGACATCATGTGATTGCTGCTTACAAGTAATTAAAATGCTAGAAAGACCTGTAATGTAAAAGTTTGCAGTGTTCTATCTTCCCCTTCATGTCCTATTGATTAAAAGTGCAGATAAAGTAGTATATAATTACAAAAATCGAAGAAAAACAAATCATATGATCTACCTCAAAAGCAAAACACACGAACATGCAAAACAAATAAAACAAAAGAATTTCTTTTCCTTGCAAGATTTGAAACATACAAAATAAATAGAACAAAACAATTTCGATTTACGCAACATTTGAATAAAAAGTAGATAAAGCAATGCTCCTCTCACACGACGAAATGCTGTTCAAAAATGCAGGACACTGGTCTATATACAATGTATTGTACATTTGAAATTCGAATGATCGTTCTTGCATTTCCGTCGAAGACAAATTAAACTGAAAAGGGTGAATACTGTTAAATAATTTCAGGCTTTCCAGCGTTCCTACTTTTCCTAATTTTCCCTACTTTTTTTGAAATGGCTCCTACTTTATCCTTTTTTTTAAAAAAAGGTTCCTACTATTCCTACTTTTTTGTTCTCAGGGTAGGTACTATGTCACATATCATCTATTAGTTTATAAATGCTTTATGTTGAGATACTCTTGCAGACATAGTAGACATAGTAGCAGGAGTATTAGCTGACAGATGTATGTTCTGATGGCCCCTTGACACTGGTGCATAGTTCAGACATCCAGTCTGATATAAAATCTTCTCAACTTTATTCTCAACATATGAAACTGTGTATTCCCAATTACTAGTAAAGTAATCTGCCAGTTTTTTTTATTATTCTACTTGTTCATCTGTTGTGTGTGGGTTTAAAATGTTATATTAAATACATACTCTATGTATACTCAAAAGATGTTTGTTTTACCTTTACAAAGGGACTGTGTAGCTCTTTTAAATATTTTCATATATCAAATTTGAGCATAATATATAATTGTAAAATTCACGGAACATACCAGAATAACAATGATATTTTCATTTATTCCTACATAAGTAAGGCAAAACAGGACAAAAATAGACACGTACAGATGTATCTGTACAGTGGTAATGGTTCTTTGTGTATGCATGGTGATGGTTCTGTTTGTATGCATGGTGATGGTTCTGTGTGTATGGATGGTAATGGTTCTGTATGTATGCATGGTCATGGTTCTGTATGTATGCATGGATATGGTTCTGCATGTATGCATGGTGATGGTTCTAAATTTATAAATGGTGGTGGTTATGTGTGTGTGCATGGTTATGGTTTTGTATCTATGCATGGTGATGGTTCTGCATGTATGCATGGTGATAGCTCTATATGTATGATAGTGATGGTTCTGTGTGTATGCATGGTGATGGTTCTATATGTATGCATGGTGATGGTTCTGTGTGTATGGATGGTAATGGTTCTGTATGTATACATGGTCATGGTTCTGTATGTATGCATGGTGATGGTTCTAAATTTATGGATGGTGGTGGTTATGTGTGTGTGCATGGTGATGGTTTTGTATTTATGCATGGTGATGGTTTTGCATGTATGCATGGTGATGGTTCTGAATGTATGCATGGTGATGGTTCAGCATGTATTCATGGTGATGTTTCTATATGTATGCATGGTGATGGTTCTGTGTGTATGCATGGTGATGGGTTCTGTGTATATGCATGGTGATGGTTCTAAATTTATGGATGGTGGTGGTTATATGTGTGTGCATGGTTATGGTTTTGTATCTATGCATGGTGATGATTCTGCATGTATGCATGGTGATGGTTCTATATGTATGGATGGTGATGGTTCTGTATGTATCCATGGTCATGGTTCTGTATGTATGCATGGTGATGGTTCTCAATTTATGGATGGTGGTGGTTATGTGTGTGTGCATGGGGATGGTTCTATATGTATGCATGGTGATGGTTCTGTGTGTATGCACGGTGATGGGTTCTGTGTGTATGCATGGTGATGGTTCTGTGTGTATGCATGGTGATGGTTCTATATGTGTGGGTGGTGATGGTTTTGTATTTATGCATGGCGATGGTTCTGTTTGTATGAGTGGTGATGGTTTTGTATGTATGCATGGTGATGGTTCTGTTTGTATGCATGGTGATGGTTTTGTATGTATGCATGGTGATGGTTCTGTTTGTATGCATGGTGATGGTTCTGTTTGTATGCATGGTGATGGTTCTATTTGTATGGATGGTGATGGTTCTGTGTGTATGCATGGTGATGGTTCTGTATGTATGCATGGTAATGGTTCTGTATGTATCCATGGTGAATGTTCTGTTTGTATGCATGGTGTTGGTTCGATATGTATAGATAGTGATGGTTCTGTATGCATGGTGATGGATTTGTATGTATGCATGGTGATGGTTCTATATGTATATATGGTAATGGTTCTGTATGCATGGTGATGGTTCTGCATGTATGCATGGTGATGGTCCTTTGAGTGTGCATGGTAATGGTTTTGTATGTATGCATGGTGATGGTTCTGCATGTATGCATGGTGATGGTTCTGTATGTATGCATGGTAATGGTTCTGTATGTATGGATGGTGATGGTTCTGCATGTATGCATGGTAATGGTTCTGTATGTATGCATGGTAATGGTTCTGTATGTATGCATGGTAATGGTTCTGTATGTATGCATGGTGATGGTTCTGTATGTATGCATGGTGATGGTTCTGTATGTATGCATGGTCATGGTTCTGTATCTATACATGGTAATGGTTCTGTATGTATGCATGGTAATGGTTCTGTATGTATGCATGGTGAATGTTCTGTTTGTATGCATGGTGTTGGTTCGATATGTATAGATAGTGATGGTTCTGTATGCATGGTGATGGATTTGTATGTATGCATGGTGATGGTTCTATATGTATATATGGTAATGGTTCTGTATGCATGGTGATGGTTCTGCATGTATGCATGGTGATGGTCCTTTGAGTGTGCATGGTAATGGTTTTGTATGTATGCATGGTGATGGTTCTGCATGTATGCATGGTGATGGTTCTGTATGTATGCATGGTAATGGTTCTGTATGTATGCATGGTAATGGTTCTGTATGTATGCATGGTAATGGTTCTGTATGTATGCATGGTAATGGTTCTGTATGTATGCATGGTGATGGTTCTGCATGTATGCATGGTGATGGTTCTGTATGTATACATGATAATGGTTCTGCATGTATGCATGGTGATGGTTCTGTATGTATACATGGTAATGGTTCTGTAAGTGTACATGGTAATGGTTCTGTATGAATGCATGGTAATGATTCTGTTTGTGTGCATGGTGATGGTTCTGCATGTATGCATGGTAATGGTTCTGCATGTATGCATGGTAATGGTTCTGTTAGTGTACATGGTAATGGTTTGGTTCTGGATGCATGCATGGTGATGGTTTTGCATGTATGCATGGTTATTGTTCTGTATGTATGCATGGTGTTGTTTCTTTATGTATTGATGGTGATGGTTCTGTTTGCATGGTGATGGTTCTGTATGTATGCATGATGATGGTTTTGTATGTATGCATTGTGATTGGTTCTGTGTGTATGCATGGTGATTGTTCTGTGTGTATGCATGGTGATGGTTCTATATGTATGGGTGGTGATGGTTTTGTATGTATGCATGGTGATGGTTCTGCATATGTGCATGGTGATGGTTCTGCATGTATGCATGTTAATTGTTCTCCAGGTATGCATGTTAATGGTTCCGTATGCATGCATGGTTCTGCATGTATGCATAGTGATGGTTCTATATGTATGGGTGGTGATGGTTTTGTATGTATGCATGGTGATGGTTCTGTATGCATGGTAATGGTTCTGCATATGTGCATGGTGATGGTTCTGCATGTATGCATGTTAATGGTTCTCCATGTATGCATGTTAATGGTTCCGTATGCATGCATGGTTCTGCATGTATGCATGGTTATTGTTCTGTATGTATGCATGGTGTTGTTTCTTTATGTAAAGATGGTGATGGGTCTGTATGCATGGTGATGGTTCCTGTATGTATGCATGGTGATGGTTCTATATGTATGCATGATGATGGTTCTGCATGTATGCATGGTGATGGTTCTGTGTGCATGGTAATGGTTCTGCATGCATGGTGATGGTTCTGTATGTAAGCATGGTGATGGTTCTGTATGCATGGTAATGGTTCTGCATGCATGGTGATGGTACTGTATGTATGCATGGTGATGGTTCTGCATGTATGCATGTTAATTGTTCTGCATGTATGCATGGTAATGGTTCTGCATGAATGCATGGTGATGGTTCTGTATGCATGGTAATGGTTCTGCATGCATGGTGATGGTTCTGTATGTATGCATGGTGATGGTTCTCTATGTATGCATGGTGATGATTCTGCATGCATGGTAATGGTTCTGTATGTATGCATGGTGATGGTTCTGCATGTATTCATGTTAATTGTTCTGCATGTATGCATGGTAATGGTTCTGCATGTATGCATGGTGATGGTTCTGTATGCATGGTAATGGTTCTGCATGCATGGTGATGGTTCTGTATGTATGCATGGTGATGGTTCTGCATGTATGCATGGTGATGGTTCTGGTATGCATGCATGGCGATGGTTCTGCATGTATGCATAGTTATTGTTCTGTATGTATGCATGGTGTTGTTTCTTTTATGGTAAAGATGGTGATGTTTCTGTATGCATGGTGATGGTTCTGTATGTATGCATGGTGATGGTTCTATATGTATGCATGGTGATGGTTCTGCATGTATGCATGGTGATGGTTCTGTGTGCATGGTAATGGTTCTGCATGCATGCATGGTGATGGTTCTGTATGTATGCATGGTTATGGTTCTGTATATATGCATGGTAATGGTTCTGCATGATGATGATTCTGTATGTATGCATGGTGATGGTTCTGCATGTATGCATGGTAATTGTTCTGCATGTATGCATGGTAATGGTTCTGTATGTATGCATGGTGATGGTTCTGTATGTATTCATGGTGATGGTTCTGCATGGTAATGATTCTGTATTTATGCATGGTAATGGTTCTGTATGTATGCATGGTAATGGTCCTGTATGTATGCACGGTAATGGTTCTGTATGTATACATGATAATGGTTCTGTATGTATACATGGTGATGGTTCTGTGTGTATGCATTAATGTTGAGCTTTTCTAGTGGTTTACTGAGAAATATATAAGTATTCCTTAGTAGAAGCTTCCTCTTGTATCATAATGATATATGTTTGTTAAAATCCTCATTTAAGTTCCTTAGAAATCATGATAACCCATAATATATGTTTTTCATTTTAGGAAAGTTATATTTCAGATGGAATTTCCTATTCAGTCAGATTTTCATTATTTATTGACATTTTTCTAATACATGTACATTGTTGTCATTTTTTTGTTGAAAGATTTAAATTAATAGTATTTACTGTTGTGTATTGTATTTTTGTTGTTGTGTTCATTCCTTAAATAAAAAAAATCAGGTTGATCTGTGCCTAACAGTCTAATGAGTGACAGCAAAACCACCTTGCAGCTAAGTAATCCAAAAAACATGCCTTGAAGTATAAAATCAAATAGTGGACAAGTAAAGACTGTTTCCATAGCACTGCATAAATGTGGAAATACCAGTAGGCTATTAGAAACATGTTGAAATATGTTATTATTTTTCTTATATAATTTTACATTTTAAAATAGAAAATTCATATATCATTAAGCGTGTTTAAGAGTTCCTATTTCTTCAACAAAAAAAAACTCCTACTTTTTCCTACTTTTTACACCCACTCCTACCCTTTTCCTACATTTTGGTATATGCTGCTGGAAAGCCTGTAATTTTATTTTAATACACTAAATCGATATAAGTAGCAATATATGTGTAAGTCATGCATTTAATATAAATGTAAACGAATCATGTTGCTTTCATACTGGTTTAGATTTATTTTATTGTCATCAACATTTGAAAAGTACATAATAAAAACAAAAGAAAGGAAAATAATGTCTGGCCTCATGTACTCTATGTAAGAAATTTGATTTTTCAGGCTTTAAGGCCTCAATGGAGTTCCTTTAAAGAGCTGTGACGGACTTATAAAGGTGTCCGCCGCTTAACCCAGGGATTGTTGGTTGAAACCTTTCTCTGGTCAAGACTATATTTCTTTGAATAATTCCAGTACTGATTAGTTCCAGGAAGCAAACTCGGGCACTTGATTAATAGATCGCAAAAATTGATGTGACATCTGGACAGTATAGTATACATGTATATAATCTTCAAACGACATATACTTGAGTATGATAAAACAATATCAGTTATCCATATATGTACAAATATAAATGACAAAAAATTAGACCATGTTTTTTTAGTATTTGGTCTGTAAATCTGAAAAGAGTATGCGATGTGCAGGAAACAGTGATTTATCGCGAAACACACATGATAATTGTTAGGGAAAACCATAATAGTTACTATTTTATTCTATTCATATCAAACTCCAAGGCATTGCCTGATAATGCTTGATTAATATAATTATTAATGAAAGTACCAAACTTGTACAAGATTATACTATGGTACATGTAGTTGCAGGACGAAGTAAATTAGAATTCACTTCCACATGCTTCAGAAATCAGTCTGACAAATAGATATAAATTATGATATTGATTAATATTTTGTTATATTTATCATTTGTTTTCAATCCATATCATTTTTATAATTACAGTTAAAAATATACTATATGCTGAAAGTTGCTTATCTGAGGCAAAATGAAATCTTTTCATGCCGAGAAATCTTGCACAAAATAAAGATATTTAATCTTCAAATAAAACTCTTAATATCAACCCAACTAAAATAATATCCAGTACACACTATACAATATGATTTAAGAAATGACTCTACACGTAAAATTTGGTTAGAAATGTGTTTTTAAGATGTAATACTTATGCTTTGAAAGTCTATACATTTACAGCAAATGTTTTTTTTATTTGAGCGGAATATGCAGCAGAAAACGGACATTCAGAACAATGAGAAATGTCCATTATAATTTACAAATGAAGATAAAGAAGAAAAATACCATTTGTAATGTAAAAACGACAATGAATCAATGGACAATCTATAATAATTTCGCAGCAGTATCAAACGCCTTGGTCTGCGATTCTAAAGTAAATTTGTTTTTGCTGCATATTTTCTTATCTATTGCATGATGATGAATAAAAAGTCTTCGAAATATATAATGATAATAAAATAAGATGCACAAAGAACGGCGACCACAGCCATTCAAAAGGGACCATAAAGCTGTACGCGACGTGAACAAAATTGTAATGAACCTCTGTTTTGAAAACAAATTCCAACCGAAAAGACGTGTACATGTATATGGCTGGTTTGCAAGTTACAGAGCGCGAGTAGATGTCAAAATAGGTAACAAATGAATATATTTCAATAGCTCAATTCATATAAACCTGAAGTTTGTTGTCTACGACACAAAATTTTAATTCCTTAATCTAGCTATAAAAAACAATGTAAGCCCAACAGAAAAACAAGATCTTCAACTCAATTAGAGTTGATAGATAAATCCTCCGAAAATGAGAATTTTTTTTTTCTTCTTTTTTTTTATGTAAAAATAAGTTCTTAATGGCCTAGGTATATCAACTGCAGAATAAGAAACTTAAGCAAAGTTTTCTTGCTTTATTTAAAGTACTTGTTTTTATGTATTTTTACTCCATTTTATGAAAATTGCAGATAGACTTTGTTTGTTATGTTTGTTACAGGAAATTTCATCTTTTAATGTTGGACTGCTTATAAGCCACTGTGTCTCAAATTTGAACCAGATTTTTTAAACCCAAGTATAAACGTTATAAATGTATCCCCTATTTTATTTTACTAAATATTCGTACAAAGAAATAGAAACTATATTTATGTATTTATAATTTACCTTACTAAATATTCGCACAAAGAAATATAATCTCATTAAGTATACATAATATAACTTTATTCCATATATTTGGTAACTTAGCATACAAATATAATCAGCGAAAATGATTTATCAAACAATACCGTAGTGCATATATAATCTTTCAACGCGTACGAATAAAACATTCGAGAGGGTGATATAATATAACCAGAATAAATTAGAAAATAAAACTTTTCAAAAATTCAAGTAAATTTATAAAGCAAATATGTATTTACACAGAAAGAAAATACTATTTGCATTCATTAAGATCTTTCTATAGAAACATGCATAGACTTTGTAAAATTAGTTTTTCATGATTGAATAAGATGTTACAAATGTCAAACGTTAAGAATACCATTCATGATGTATTCATAGAGATGGAAATCTGAAATTGGAAAATCCGTCGCAGGCAATAAAAACAACAACATTTACATGAAAAATTGAAGATTCGGCTTTTTATGAGAGATAATGAAAATGTACAACACCATGCTCTCTAGCACCGGTATAAGCAGTATTCAATTTTCAACACTAAATGTGCTGGAATCAATGATCACGAATGACTAGGAAAAAAAATAAAACACTGAAGTGAAGAACAGGGCATTTTTTACAGCTGAAACATCTTTTATTATGCTTTAATGTTGGAAGGCCAGGAATATATGCAATAGTTACGTTTCAGTTGAATAAAAACAGTCTGTAAAGTTATAAATCTCTGATTAAATTTTTTTTTAGATATTTCGTTCACAAAAGTGTCCAGATTGTAAGGTTATCAATCACAAATCATCACACACATTATTTTGGTGAAAACAAGCAAAAACACAGCAATTCGCCTCACGTACATAGCGCATAAAATAGCAAAAATGAAATAGAACATTTGTTGTATATTTTGTGTAATCTCCGATCTTATAATACGAACCTTAAATACTGGTTTTCGTATATTTTTAAACAACAAACCACAATAAAGAAATCAGATAATTTTTATACACTGTATACAATTGTTTTGTAATGATATTTCAATTTTTCCCAAGAAGTAAATAAATAGAAATGAGATCTTTTCTATGTTTAAACAATACATTTTAAATGCTATACAGTGTAGATACAGATCTATACAAATGTGATCATTGTTAAAAGCTTAAAATGCTATTACTGCATGCATATGTAAAATAGATAGGTGCTTAAACAGTTTAGGCCCTTTATTTCCAGATCTTTTTGATTGTATTCTAGAGAGGAAATTTTGTCAGTTTGGAACGGCATGGAGCTATACACATTATGATGTTAAAATACAAATTCAATTCCATATCGAGGATGAAAAGGCTGGAAAAAACATTACAGTTTCATAATAATAACCGATTACATATCTATATCATATAATTTTCAAACTGCGGCATGATAAATGTGTAAGCCAGTATTTTACAGTTAAAAACATGACTTTTTTATCAAAGCATATCTATCACTTTGTATATACATATACGGGAGATTGAACACCTGATAACAGAAATGTTGCTGTCTGCCATAAGTTTACATGACTCATGTCAAAGTCATCAGACTTTTTTTTTCAACAGATTTGTATTTTTTAACTTTTGTCTCCGGGGCTTAAAATATTTGCAAACGTGTTAAGTAATCATTAAAGAACATTATGCTTGTCAATTGTTTCACTTTTCATGCATGTCGTATTGTGACGGTATGCTGTGTGTCTTGTATGCGTTAGTGTATAACAGCGCGAAATGTGTCGCGAGGAGTCCACGTGATTGATAGGTACAACAATACCTGACAGTTTCATCATTATTACATTCTTATTTGCTGACAATTATCAACATTTGCCAGTGATTGATTCAAGTTTTTTTGTTGTCCCTCGAACATGAAACAGTTGACAGAGCTACAAATTCGACGTAGATCAAACATGTCAATATATCAAATGCAAGATTAATGGCCCTTGAATTTCAGAGTATTTATACCCCTATCCTCTAATTTAACTTCAGGAAAATTAAAATTTCATTCATTTCAAACTGAACTAAGGAACGAGTAACTTGTTCATTTTGATAATAATATCATATTTTGATAAAAACATTGTTAAAGCATGATGTTTTAATATTTGTCGGAAACAAACAGGGAGACATTACTTTCCCTTGACTTATACCTTTGAAGTTATTAAATTCCAAAATCTGTGATAATACTTTTAAAAAGACGATGAAAACACAAGATACGTTTCAAATGGTCGAGTTCCCTGAAATTGGGGAGGATGGAAAAATTCACAGGGGCTATCAGATGGGGCGTCCAGCCCTTGTCCGAAAAGGTGGACAGTACAGAATTGCATATAAAGGTATGTTAGATTCACTTATTATTACTTTTTCAAAGTTGAATGGTCGAAATGTAGCAGAATGCATTAAATATGTGGCTCTATACTCTAAAATCTACTATTTTACTCATCCTCATGCTGTAAATCCAGATCTAAAATAATGTGCGTACAGTACTGTTACAGTGTACTATAGTTTTCCAACTCTACGTTTTTATATTTTCAAGTTATTCTTGTTAAATCTTAATTTGTGATCAGCCTGTTTAATTCTAAGCACAATGTCTTATGTTAATAAGTTTATTAGAATTAAATTATCAATTTCCCTTTCGATGGAAAGTTTATCTAGTGGTTATAGTATTTGCCTCTGAACTTAATAAACATAGATTCGATTCCAACTTGGGTCAGGACTCATACTACATCAATACTGCAAAAAAGGTTCCGAAATAATAAATAGAGTTGCAAAAACTTGATTCAGAATAAAACTTAAATAAATATGTTTAAAATAAATTTAAAAAAATCATAGTGATCTAAAGACAGACAAAAATTTGACATTTTAAGACTAACAGCTACAAGGTAATAAAATAAACTAAAACTATTTAATATATCAAACTGTACGTGTAAAGAATTGTATAAACAAACGAATATTTACAAATATTATTTTCTAATATTGTTTCAGGTATGGGCCAAAGAAGCAAACGATTCTTCATGGATATGTACCAGAGTTTAATTGACATGAAATGGAGATATGTTTTGGTCGTTTACGCTGCCCTCTTTATGCTGAGTTACCTACTGTTTGCAATTTTGTGGTACGTTATTGCATATTCGCATGGAGATTTCGCGCATTACGGTGAGAAAGGCTATTACCCATGTATTCATAACATGAGGAACTTCGCAGACGCAGTCCTCTTTTCTATCGAGACTCAAACTACGATAGGATTTGGAACTGTGTGGCCGGATGCCGAATGTATGGGAGTTCTTCCGTTAGTATATCTGCAAGTCACCCTTGGTTTTCTACTCGAAACAATCCTTCTCGGTTTTATGCTTGTCAAGTTTGCCCGCCCAAAGAACCGTAGGAAGACCCTTGTTTACAGCAGCGTAGCAACCATCGTCAAGGAAGAAGGTGAAATGGTACTTCACGTGCGCCTAGGAGACTTGAGAAAGTCACATCTCGTTGACACGAGAGTTTATGGTATATTCATCAAAGACAAAGTTTCAGCAGAAGGTGTGCATTATCCATTGTTTCAGCATCACATGGACTTCCAGGCTCATGGTATGGACGATAGGGTTTTCCTAATATGGCCGCTTGTACTCAGCCATAAAATAAATGAAGACAGTCCTTTATTTAACATGAAACCAGAAGACATTTTGAATGGCAACAATTTCGAGATTGTAGTTATACTAGAAGGAACAATTGAATCTACCGGTGAAATTTGTCAGGCGAGAACTTCGTACACATCTAAAGACATTATCTGGGGTTATAGATTTGAGAACATTGTAGAATTCGATCACGAGCATGGAAAGTGGAGAGCAAATTTCAAACTGTTTGATGATGTAGTTCCTTGTCCCACACCAAAGTGCAGCGCTAAACAGTACTATAATCTGACCAGAGGAACTGGCGATCTCGAAAGGCAAGAAAGCACGGGCAAACCAATTCTGAGGAAAGCAGTATCTCACAAAGAATCCCTGACACAAATCGAAGAGAAAGAAACGAGCAGTTTAGTCAGAAATCTTAAAGAAAGTCTTGCTGAAAACAGATTTTGATAAATGTAAGTAAACCCTCAATTTTCATTATCACATTATTAACTATATTCATTGGTTTCTTTATTTCACAAATACCTGTAATGATATCGCCTGGCAAGTGTAACAAGGTTACAAATTTATTTACTGGAATATTTCTTAAATGACAAATATAAATGTTAAATACAAATACAGAAACTGCATCATGTGCCATTACCAAGCAAATTACTTTGCTTCACTTCTTATTCTTAACACAGACAGAGAAAAAAAAGAACAATAATACAAATTCAAATTTATTTTCCATTTCTGATTATTTTTGGTTGACTAATTCATCAAGTCTAAGCGATTACAATTCAGGTATTTATGTATTTTGACGAGAAAAATGTAGATGTCATTTAGCCCAGCTGTCGAGAAAGTTTGGACATTAACATTTTAGACACAGTTATGATGTAGGAATGCAATTTTCACGCTTTGTTTTAAGGGTTCAAAGCCTCGTGTAGTCATAAAACTAATATTTTATTACTATTGTCCGGTCAGTTATATGACCGTCTAGATCAGTCTTATTACGTAAGTGATCGACTATATATTATCTGTAATTAGGATGTACAGTCATAATGTACCATATGAAGGTGTTGGGATGTACCTTCTGTTCTGGACTTTATTTTAGGGGTATATATTCTTTTTAGTTTTTTTTCTTTATTGTATTTTTTTTTGTCACGATGATATTTTTGTTGTTGTTGTTGAGGTTACTCATGTTATGCATTTAATTTGTAACCTTGTATTTTTTCTTTCTTTTTTCCTTCACTGATTTTGATAATAATTATAAGATATTTAAAGTTATTTATCTAACTATTTTTACACACAAAAAAAATATTTTTCTATTCAAAAACAATTCTGATAATGCAATTATTTATTTATTCATTTAAAAGAATTAAAGCAGTAATATATGTTCCATTCGCACAGAGAATTTAATCAGGCGTTAATTTTTATATATCTATTTACCTTATTTAATTGCATTATATAAATTTAAAAAAAATTTAATACATGAATATTGCAAACTTTTGACAGAGTCTGGTTATCTCAAAGAACAAATTAGCTCATGTTTGTGAGAATTTGTGTAAAAAGAAAAGAAAATAGTTCAAATAATGAAAATAATATATTTAGAAGTATTACTTTGAACATTTTTTGTTAATTTATTTTGATAAAAATATTTTTGTAAATTGGAAAATATAAATCAAACCAAAATGGATTGAAGGCAAGAAACAAATTACTCAATACATTTACGGACATAGAAAAACAAATAAAATTCTGGAACCAATCTCCATTGGGATAAACAGTGACGAGTAGCGGTATGAAAATTCGTACATTTTTTTTGCGGATATATACATTGTATTTAAAATAAATATACACGAGGATATATGGTGGCAGGAAGAATATAATTCAACAAGGAACATACGGACGGAGATAGTGAACATTTGTCCGCGAAAAAGAATGAGTAAATCCCGTATTGTGTCCGTTTCTGCAATTGTAGAGAAAACGGAATTGTAGAAAACGACACAATATAGGTTTTTACTTCCATCAACAGAACGACGATTGCAGGATTTGGATACTTCTTTGGTCTGCTATCGCATTCCCGCACCGGCTTGGATGAAGGGAAAAGGGACAGATGAACAAAGATTCCCGCCAAATTGAAGCTTAAAACTCTGAAACTGCATTTTGAAGAAATTATATACGGGGAGAGAAGGAACTTCTTAAATTGCCGGCTTATATGGAAATATTATTTGAAAACAACAAAAACAAAAATAAGGAACTTTTAGTATGAAAACAGGAAATGTCTTTACTATTTTGTTGGGTTTTTTTTTTCAGCATGTAATAATATATCTAGAATAATTTTTTATTTGTTCAAAACATTTATATTCAAATTTTTATTTGTTTATTTTCAGATATGCTTCAGTCATCCCGATGAATAGACGGCACACAAAGAAAAGAAGCTCGACATAAACTTTAATCATTTTGTATATATGTTAAATTCATATCACATTTGTACATTTTTATAATTTTCAAATTTGTTTATGTTACAATTGACTATGAATTGTGAATAAAATGTGAAAAAATACTTTGGATTTTTTACTGATTAAAAATACTTTAAATCAAATGACAAAAAGAAAAATGACAACTGTGAAATAAACCTGTTTGAATGGAATTAAATTCAAACGTAAGGTTTGAAAATACCAATAGAATTTACAATAAATTTCTGTACGTTAACTTTAAGTAAGAATTATCAATGTGCTAAGAATATTGAAAAAAGGGAAGAAAAAAAACAACATCTTAATTTAACGTTTCCTCGCTTTTTTCTAGTTTAATTTGTTTAATTTACAATCGTATACTTTATTGATTTCAAACACATTTCTCGTACATACCTGTATTTATTAAAAGAGAAGTGCAACAACTGCGAAAATAAACATGAATCTTAAAAAAAATCACTTCTGTACTGACAATTTACAGGTAAATCATGTTTAAATTTTCCGACAAATTGTCTTCCTAATAACATGAACGTTTATTTTTCATTAATTATCTATGATTTCACAAATGTCTAATAATTCCGAACTCGCTCAGGATTCCCTCATTGTACTGGTAAGCTTGCGCATTGTTTCTGTACTTTTCTGTGACAGTATGCATGCTGTATTCTTCTCCGATGACTGTAACGATCTGATAGATAAACAATGGAATATTTCCTTTGTTCCGTCATAAGTCCCCACAATTCTATAAAAAGACATAAAGAAAACCATGAAAAACTATTTTGTATCGCGGTGCAACAGGAAGTGCATGCGGTCAGTTCCACGCTTCCGGAGAACCATTTTTTGAAAGTTCGGTAGAACCGATCAATTTTCAAAAACGTTTATTAAAGAAGTCTTGTACGAAACAAATGTGAAAAGAAACAGAAAATTTGATGAAGTTCAAGCTTCTTTAGGTATTGCAAATGCAGTGTGAAATCAAAATATCAACAGTTTTATATATGGAATTATGGAGAAAAAAATATTTGAAATACTGAAGATGCATATCTGTTATTGAAAAGTAGAACTTTGTTCCCCATACAAAGAAAAAAGAAACACATTATCCAGACTTGGAGTACAAATGTATTTAAATCTTCTTTATACGCACCATTAAATCTCTTTGTATGTTTCCTTTTTCTTTAAATTAAATAACGCAAAATCTTTGTTAAATAAAAGCAAAATAAGTAGAAAACAGTAAAGATGTTTTACAGCACATGACTAATTCACGCGTTGTTAATGCTCTAGAAATCAAAGAAACTGAATTTATTGGCAATAGGTTTGATTCATCAAATGTGACAAATTGAATGTTTGCGGTTCGCCAATATTAAAGAGAGCACGGAAAACGTAACTTTGTTCCCACCTATCTTTACTTTGAGTACGCCCAACGGTTTGTATAACAGTTAACCATAATAAAAAGTTGTAGACACAAATTAAATGTTCAAGAATCCAGAACATTCAGAATGCAATTGTGTAAACTGTGCATATTGTGCAAACAATTAAAAATAACTTTATAAATGTGCACTTAAGTGAATTTATGAGAATTCAATACATATCTATATATATACACCTCGAAAAAAGTTAAGCACACCCCGGAAATTTAAAATTGGTTGTGATTGAAAGCACTGTCATGAGATGACGACTTAATTGAGCTAAGAAATAGTAATTTGATAAGTAGCGATACCAATTTAGTAATCATAAACAAGTAAATTTATAAGTTTAGTTTATTCTTAACCAAATTATTGAAGCATAAGCAAATGTGTTGTTTTTTTAACCAAAAATGTAAGTGTTTATAAGTATGGTGTTGGAGCGTTTACAAAACATTTATTGGTGGATATTTTTTGTAAATGTTGACGATTACGTAACCTAAAATGACATTATGTAGCCAATTTTTAATAACGTGTATAACCACCACGTAAACCGATGATAGCCTAAACCCTTCTCCTCATACTACCAGTAATGCGTTAAAGCGATTTTGAGGTAAATTTTGACATTCTTGGTGCAGAGCTTGTGTGACTACATGTGGTCCGTACCATTGCCAAAATAAAATTTAAATTTTCATTTGTGGTCAAGTCAAAACTGAGGCAAAATGGCGGGTGTGCTTAATTTATTTCCAGGTGTATATTATGTAAAAAGATTATGTTCCAATATCTCTAAATATGCTCCTATCAAGTGTGTGTTTTTGTAAAAATCAGTAAAATAACATTTGTCTCACAAACAAATAGAATGAAATTCCTTGAAGAAACCTCCATGTTTTTTTTCAAAAACAACAGACATATCTTTGACCTATGACGGCTTTGCTCTCTGTAAAAAGCAAGACAAGCATGCACAGCCTTGCAGTGTGACCAGGCTCCATAATGTTTATAGCTCAATTTTTTGTATTTTGAAACCCCTTAAACATTGAATGAACTGTTCCAACTCCAAAGCCGGGCTAATCCATTTCACAAATTCAGCAGGTTAAGGGCTTACCGTTGATACAAAAATATGTATATTTTGATATATAGCTGTTGAATATCTAAAACGACATTCTATAGCCAGTCATGTTGTACATGTCCATGCCTATACATACCTGTACCACTGTCCCCTGGTAATCTTCGGCAGCTGACGATCCTTAAATCATAAAATATCAAACTATATTTATTATACAATCAATGAAAATATGTGGTCCTCCGTCAAATTATTTCCATTTTCAGGCTTTTTACTTAAAGAAAGTGCTTATATTTCGGTCAAAGGATTAAGAAAAATAAGTTTAAAAAAAAAGGTTAAAAAATCATTTTTAGAGAAAAACAGCTCTGTCAGTATACAGCTTGTAAATTCATAAAAGAAAATATAATCCCTGCTAAAAATTGTATCGTTCATATTTTGCTGTTTCAATGTATGCAATCTAGAATATTGTTTCATTTGAAAAAATATATGACGTGTTGTAAAATGCATTTGTGCTGAATGTGTATTGAAAGTAAAACCGCTCAAAGATGGAATCCAACACAAACATTTGTAAATAAAATAACACTAGTTTGTTTAATCAAAGGGTACATTTTGGAAATTTCTATAAAATTACACGTAGGTTCTTAAACAAATTGAACATAATTGTTTACCATTACCATAACAAAAGCAGGAAAAAATGACCAATTTGCCAATTTAATGATACGAAATTACGGCTTTGTTTCTATATACCTATAGGGACATCCTTCTAGATGTCTATTTTGGATTATATACAATTTGTAAACAACAGACAACTAGTAAATAGCGCACGTACACACGTATAGAAATAACGCTGGTATTGTTTTCAAATTCGACATATGTGACCTTAGGTGATCGATATAAAATCACAATAAATGTTGATGTTTTGATCGATGGACATGTTGAGATCAATAACTTAGTGTAATTACCAAAAAATGATACTTTGTATCCGAATAGTCATTAACTAATTTATCGAGAGAGAGTATCCGTGACAAATGATTTAATGATTACATACAGTGATCGATTTTAATTATTCGGTAAATCTCTGCATTTTCTACACTTTCAAGACAAAACTTTTACCTAAATATCACACGTTAGTACACTAAAGTGACAAAAATCGAAACAAGGGCTCTGCGTTGGAAAACATAGTATTCATAAAGATGGCATAGTAGTATAAATAATAATAAGACGAAGAAAAAGAAGAAGTAAAAGAAGCAGGAGAAAAAGAGAAAATTACTCTGTTATAAATACACATTAAATTATACCGTGTTCATTTTCAGACTTGTAAAACTTACATGTAAATTTGAATTGTTTGAATGCTTCATGGATTTAAAGAAAATGTATTTAGTTACAAATGCAATAAAATAATTACAAAAATCAAAATTATAATGCAAAATAAAAAAATTCTAAACGTTGCAGACTTCCTTCTTATAAATGAAATGCATTCATCAGTGAGATATTTTCTATATATAATCTTGAAAACAGGGTTTTTTCTGTGATATACTTATATTGTTAATTGGGACGTTGTCCCTAAAAACAGTATTTCTAACACTTCATAAATTTGGATTACAATTTATTGTGAAAGCACATGTCCGTTCATTTTGAACTTTTCCTACTTGTCAATGATATAAAGTCTACACGTTTACCCAAAACAGACGGAGTCTCATATATTCACTGATGCAAAATCACTTACTATTTCATAGAAAACGCAAGTGACATCATTCTTTTTCTCGTCCCTAATTAGAAATTCTTTACATTCCATACTGCCTTTTGTCGTCGCTGAGTCGAGCTGTCCTACAAATCAGACAAAAAAGTCACCCGTTAGTTAATAAAACAATAGTTTATGACCATGCAAAATGATTTTGAGTTACTGACCAACTGTGTAATGGATGTCTTCAATTTTAAAATTGGAAATACTCTGTAAAGTCATTTACATTGCATTTTTTATATATTGTATGTTTTTAAGTACTGTAATTTAATTAAATGGTTTTCACTCTTTACTCATTTGTTTTGGGTTTGTTTTTTTTTTCGTTGTTTTTTTTTTTATAAAATTTGTGATTATTAACTAATGTTTAAGATTCGTTAAAGCGATCAAATTTTACACAATTGTTCAGCATCTACACGATCTATGCCTAAACTGGAAAAAGTTGTAAATTTGAGGAAAAGGTTTAAATAAATTTGAAAACTATCTTAGTATAAACGACGATCTTAGAGAATACTTTACTTTAAAGATTGTGCTCACGTAATTGAGAAGTTTTGGTAAAGAAAACCCGTTAACCAAATTCAATCCCTTGTTGGTGTAATTTAGAAACATTTGAATTATATATCATTGAGATGAATCTTGGCCTAGCATGGATAATTTTAATAGTTATATGTCAACTATGAACAAGAAAAAAATATATACAGGAAACATTGCCAAATACATGTATATCAATGATGTTTGTTATGTTGAGAATCTATATTCTGAAAAATATCACTGTTTCTTATATGTATGAAGAAATTTTACATTATATTTCATATAATATTTAAAGACATTTTTAAATGGGCTATATATGTCTGCATTATACATTATACATTGTACGTGTGTGTTTATGTCAATATGACTAAACGGATTTCTTTCATGCGCATTGCCAATTAATTTTGAAACCTTGAAAACCATTTACGAGTATTTGTTACAGCATTAAGAAGTGTACCAAAACCTATACTAAATCTTCTTTCATACCAAAGAGTTCGAAAATGATTTGAACTGAATCTTTGAATTTGTTCCAATGTTTCATCTCTGCAACGTCTACCGTAAGGAAATGAAGACTTTTCTTCAGCTCCATTAACGCTGTTTTCTGGTCAGTGTTCTTCTATTGTAAAAACAAAAACAGAATCACTGCTTTCAAATATTTCATTTTTTAAAATCATTTATCACTTATTTCAATTTGAAATTCAGTTTTCATAGCAACATGGACTTGAAAACGATAACGAAACCTGTGTTTTGCAATACTGTAAAGAACAAAACAATCGTCATCACGATCACAACCACCACCATTATTATTATTACCGTCATCATCATTATCAGCATCTTTATTATTTGAAAGTTCACCTGGGGTCTTCCTCCACCAGTAAAGCTGGAACATCGCCATATGACCTATACTGCGTCGGTATGACATAAAACCCAATCAAACCAACAAAAATTTGAAACTTACTGATTAGCAATGCACTAAAAGTAATGCTCTAAAAAATATTATGATATAGTATTGCATTATGAAAACGTTAATGAAAATGCACAAACATTTGTACATTTAGAAGACATACAACCTTAGCTACATTTTTATTCACTTTGTTTGCAGTCTGTACAGGCGCTGGTGTCTGCTCCGTGAAACTGTTATTCCATTCATCAGAAATTTCTTGTGCCTGATTTTGAATGAAACCTGCAGATGAATAAAACAGTCGAAATACAATAATATATGAAATATTAAACAATTCATAACATTCATACCTACAAATATGTACTGTGTTGAAAGGACTAAGCGTTACTATTATAAACAAGTAGAATTAAATATTATTAAAAAGAGACAAAAGTGAGAACATAAAAATTAGAAATAAAAACTTCGTCTTCCGGATTTATAAAAATACAAATATGAAAAATTGATAACTATAATTCAATGGTTAACATGACATAACTCTAAACATAATAGAATTGTCAAATTTTATTCATCTTTATATTTCCCGGTAAAATGTAAGTTAAAAAAGTGAAATTGAATTTAAACTAAGGTCGTTTTCTTTACCTAAATTCCCTTGTTGATAGACATTGTACGGTTGCATTTCTTGGTTAGACCATGGCATGTATTGTTGTTGCTGATTCGGATGTGTTTGTTGATTTGGATATGTTTGCTGAATGGGGGGTTGTTGATACATAGCATTTGTTTCGTTTCTTGGCATGTAAGAGTTGGTTCCCTGGTTAAAAGAGTTGTTGCGGCCATAGGAAGCAACCCGTGAGCTGTTCCCCATCAAGTTAGTGTTGTTATACGGCGGCGGCTGTTGGTCACATCCCCAGTTGTTCCGATTCATTCCTACACCTCCCCCATATATACTAGCGTTACTGTGCCCAGTATAAGGACCATTTTGGTTGGCTGGATAACACGTTGATGTATGATTATTTGAGGACACAGAAATGTGCGGTAGAGGGGCGGCTCTCCCTGTTCCAGTCGGAATATTCCTACTAAGTTGAATATCAAAATAAATTCGGATTTAATTATCGTAAAAATAGTAAGATAATACTAGTAGGTAAAATATGTATGTCTGCTAATGAATAATGGAGATGAACTTTGATTATGTTCGTACCAGTATTATGCAACCAATTCTGAAAAGCGATTAATAGCGATATAAAATGAAATATTTAGAGTAACGCGTAATTGAAATAAACAGAAAAGAAGAAAAATCCTCATAACTGAAGTAAATGAAACATGTATTATTCAAGCACAATGCCCGACCATCGTAGTACAATTAATGTTGTTTTGATGTTTCTTTTTTATTATCATTATTTTGTATTGTTGTTGTTGTTGTTGTTGAAGAATTAAATTCTTAATTAGAATATTTACCTGTTTTGAACGGTATTCTTACGTACAACTTGTTGGTACTGTGCAGATGAAGATAGGGCATTGGTATTTGGATCGGTCCTTTTATAATTTTGTCCTTGTGGCGGGTAGCTCCGAGCTGAAAATTACGCAAACACAAAATATCATAATAATTATGTATGTATTTTATAATGTGCAGTCATGTTGCAGAGTGGCGTTTCTCTTTATATGTGTACTCAAAAATACTTTGAAACAAAAATTGATACTAGTAAAGAGTTTGCATAGATTTATCTCAGCAGTTTTCATGTCTAAATTGAATTGTATATTTTGTTTGATAATCTGTTGTTACTTTTTTACATGAAAGCATTACATGAAAGCAAAGCTTCCATAAAAGCCGTGATGACAGCAATAGTTCCATGCACTGCTGATAATGAGAAATGAGAATAAAGTTTACAATAAAATAGTTTCTAGATGGGGCATTTAATCAAATATTCTAGTAAAACGAAAATTTGAACCATTATTGTATGAGCTCGAGGCCGATCTGTTGAACGTGGCTGCTCCTCGCCCAGATGTTGGCAAATTTGCTCTTTGCTGATTGTTTCCGACAAAACCACCAACCGGCATCAAACCTTTAAACAGTAAGTTCATTCAATTATGGTGACATAGTGATAAAAACTACATGCCATTTACTAGAATCGTTATCTTATTACTTACAAAGAGCAGTCTCTATGCTCAGAGCATCTCCGAATACATCTTATAATGCACAAGTGCCATTAACGTTCACCCTGTTTTTTTTATTACAACTAACTATAATCTAAAATTGATTGCCTTGAGCGACTATCTTTTAAAAAAATATATCTAGGTCTTAATCTTGACGGACCTTAGTCGATAGCGGTGGCAGGTTTGACATACATTGTATATATACAACTGTGATGTTTGGTACTATTGCACTATATTGAAATAAGAAGGATTGAAAAGCATACCAGAGTATCCAGCCGCTCCTGACGGTCCGGGTCGAAATCCTGTTTGACCAGTCTGGGGTTCTGAGCTGACATTTTGTCGGGGGCGTTTTCGGTTATTTTGCATCTGGCAAGATCAGTTCTGCAACTTGTTTAAAATTATGGTATCAAATGTAATTTTTGGTCATTTCTACCTAGATCTACTGCATTTTACATAAAACTAATAAAAACGGTTGCAGGAAATGGTGCTATGGAAGAAAATATAATATAATAGTTGTCAAAAAAAACAACAACAAAAAACACGCAGCTTACTGTAGCCTGTATAAATACTGTCAAATCATTTATGGTGATTAGATACAACTTTTAAAAGTCTTCTAAAAATCTGGAAACAAAGTGATCCCTCGGAAGCATTTATCACAACAAAATTACAAGAGAATTGCAGACTCGGTTTGATTGAGTCTGTATCCCGGAACAACCAATATTCAATCAGTTAAGCTGTTTTTAGTCAATAATAAACGGAAGGGGAACTTATGCTTTAAATTTATTTTAGCTATTATTTCATCTATCAACATTTATTCATTATAAGGTTGGTACATTTTCAACATGCCTTGATCTTTCATAGAAAAACAATAAATACGATATGACCCACTCGGGTCACTGCCAGGAATATTTTAACCTAAATTCAAACAGCAGAGTAACCACCACTGAAAATTTTGTTCAAGATAAATCAGGGCTACTAAAAATTGTAGAAAGTTTCACAACAGTCTCTTCAACGATTTTCAATAGTTTTTTTCAAAATTTTAAAAAACTTTCACTAAATGTTATAACATATGTACAGTATAGTGCATTGGTATGACTACTGTTAATGTATATAAAAAGGGCAGTTAAAGGTGTCACTTCTAAGTACACTATTTGGGGTGCAAAATGATAAATGCATCCAATATTTACAGCAATTTTACCTAAAATTATAATATAATCTTCCCCACTTTATAATATTAGGAAATGTGTAAATTTGTTTAGACCTGCCAGCTAGTATCGCTTACAAAAAATGTATTCTACAATCATCACATGAAAGAATTTGATAACAATTTCAGATTTTATTAATAAGGACCCCTACGTAAAGTTTGATGAATATTTAGTGGTACATCATGTAAATAAATGTTTTAAATACACACAAGACTGAGGTAAATGGTAAAACTTGGTAGCCAATACTTTATAAAAAAAAATAAAATGCTAAGAAAATTTTATCAATATTTTAATCAAGTGACTTATTTGATATAGTTGAAATCGGACAATTTATATTGTGTCACTTTAAACAAACAGTTTCTTATTGTTTTTCTGATAACATTTGACAATTAATCAAGTATAGCATTTCTGCAAGTGTTAATGTTCTGCAAGTGTGAAGTTAATACAACATGTGACTTTAAGCAATTTAGTCATACATGGCATCCGCTCCACAGAATTAAGAATGTGTTTGAATTTAGGTTGTGATTGAAAATTGGTTGTTTTGGGATACATGAGGGATAATGAAAATGTACAACATCCCTCACGCCCCCTAGCACCGGCTTGAGCGGTACTCAATTATCAACTCATAAAAGACTCATATGTATATATTACATACTGTAAATTAATGTATAATTCTTATAACTTTATGTGACGGGTCCCATCATGTGATAATGATATGATGGCATGAACATGGTCAAGTGACTATGCTGTAGCAGACGACAAAATTTTCCCAAGTTATTGATCTTGTAAATATATTTAAAATAACACAGAGCAAACCAATAGAATAAATATTATAATGATAATCTAGAAAATCTATATTTTACACTGAAAATACAACTTACACACAATGAATATGGTTTAAAATTTCCCGCGATATGTCACTTATAACACTTCTCAGTTTTCAGTAAGAAGATCAACTAAGGGACGTAATCTCAAACTCTCATTTTAGGAGACAAATAAAAGTATTTTCCAAAAATGGCCGCTGAGTCAGATGTTGTTAGAATAACGTACAAGGAATTAGAAGATATTGCTCAATCAAATGAAGAAAAAGAAGAGGAAGAAAAGAATAGAAAGATTAAAGAAGGTAGTTGCGATTTATCTGTCGAATATTAGATGGGTAATATTTCGAATTCGGTCGTATTCGACCAAATATTTTACTTTCAGTTTGAAATTTTGTCGGTTTCGCAAAATCTTCGAAATTGAATAAAATTGGCGTTAGTCGTACATTTCAGATTATGAGGTCATTATAATCTGAAATTAAATGGTTTATTTGTGCATTTCCATTTTGGAATAAGTGCTTAGGTAAGTGAGTGAGAAAATGTTTATTGAAAGTTATGCCATAAACTTTTTGACAAACTCACCTGTTTGGCCTTCAGGGGATTCATTAATCATTCAGTATTCATTTAATGTTATAAAACAGTTTTGAATGTTTTTAATGTAAATAAATGACTTTGTCATTGCAACTTTAATTCAAAGTGGGTAAGGGCTTTGGCTTGTAGGGTGCCATCAGTATACTGCATTTGTTTTTAACAGCTCTTCCCAGACAACACACCTGCTTAGTGTAATCATTAACGATTTTAAAGCAGTTTGATGTAGATGTGGATCGGCGCAACTCTATTACCGACGTACTCTAATTTTTTGTCATGTGATGTGATATAAACGGTGAAGTTAAAAATATTTGACCACATTCAAGAAAAAATAAAATTATTGTTTGAATTTGTTCTGCTTACACAAACACAAAATATTCATTATTAAAAGCATCAATTAAATTCTATACAGTCATCCCCCCGCTCCATTTTTAAGGCCTCAAATGGTGATAAAATGCCCTTTGTAGCCCTGAAATTTTTTTTTGGTTTGAGAAATGCTGTTAAAAAGTGATCACTTTTTTGGCACTGTCTCCTATCAAAAAGATACATCAGGGGTGGCAGATGGAGGATTTGCCCCCTTCTGCTTAGGGGTCATCGCCAAGAAGATTTTAGACTTGTGAGAGGCTGTAGACTACACATGTATATTTAAAAGGAATTAAATAAAAAACAATTAAAAAATGTACATGTATATAGATTTCTATACTTATCAGTGAAATTCACAGTGTCATGTCTAGTTGGGTGCTTCTAGTTCTAATGTTAATCATTGATAATAGACAGAGTATTCCAAGAACAGAAATCTCAAATTTTCGGCTTTATTAATTATCATTGAAGTGTTCCAAGCAAAAACAGATGCAGTGCATGAAATACTGAATGCAACATATAAAATGGGAAATGTAAAGTAAAAAAGAACGACTTCCCTGTTCACAGGCTTTGCCTAATTTCATATTAATGTTCTATGATATAATATATTCAAAACTTTCTGAGCCAATCCCTTTGTTTTTATCTTTGTTTTTATCTTTGTTTTTTTCCCATTGTTTACTTAAGGCTGAAAATTTGCCTATGGTATTTTTCTAATGATGATGTGAGGTATTTATTTTTTAGCCAAAATTTAAGACAAATATCAATCACAACCTTTTTTGCCCTTTCTGTAATACTTTGTTAAAACATGGGTGCGATTATCATACTCCTTGGTGGTTCTACTCGGAGTTCCTTTCCCCCTACACTATGCCTACTTTCAGAAGTAGATGTAGGCAGGGAACCAGCAGAGTATTCTGATGTTAAAGAAATTGAGCAACAAACTGTAATTTTCCTGATAAGGTTAAAGAATGACTCAAATAGTGTTCAGTGTGTCAAATAAAGTTGTATATGATAGTATTTCATTTCTTTCATTTCAATTAGGATAGATTTGTACAAATCGTTTTCATGATGATTTTTTTTCCTATATAGAAGACAAGAAGAAAAGAGACCAGGAAAAGAAAGCAAAGAGGCCATCAAAAGGTATCTATAGACCACCTCACAGAGCAATATCAGACAAGCAAACTGATCATGGAAGTGAAAAAGGTAAAATAAACTTTCAGATTCACTATTTATAGGGCTGTCATTGATGGATAAATTTTATCGATATAATTATAATTATCAAAAGTGAATTAAATAGCTGGTACATTTGAATACGTTTATGAAACTATTTATTATCATGGTGAAGGCAAGCATGATTTATACATCACAAACACAGCATACCGAAATAAAGTATGTTTTCTTGGTATCATATCTTACAGACCTGAAAATTAAACCTTGTGTTCAAACAGTCAAACTAGGCAAGAAAATGGGAGAAAAATGACATTTTCCCTTAAACAAATAAGAGTAATACTTTTACAAAACAAGACATGAAGAAAAGAGTTTTAAGTTTTATCTCTAAATTCTAAATTGTGATTCGATATTTCAAAAGCAAGATATTTAATGACAGCCCAAGCTACATATATTTATTAGGCTGAAATGATTGCATAATGATGTCTTAACTTTTATGTGTGTTTACTGTTTACTTAAAAGAGCAGTACCACAAAAATAAAGGCAATGAAAGAATGCCAAAGCATAGTCTGAAATAAGTGGAATATCTGAATTTTTATGAAATACATGTATATTTTGATCAACTCTTTGATAAACATTTGTTTATCTTAGGATATAAGATGCAGTATTTGCATAGTAGTACATGAAAATATATTTCAAAAGTTCTTCATTCTCAAGAGAAGATTAAAAAAATTGTCAATTACAGAACTTGTAAATCACTGATATATGTAATATTTATTGAAGATCTACACATTCAATTTTAATCTTTGTCATGGTTTATCTTCTTAGAATCCAGTCCAGAGAAGGTAGGGAGTAAAGCTGCAGAAACTGAGCTGTATATATCAGAGGAAAACTGGGAGAATGAACTGGTATCTGATTCCTCATCAAAGGAAAACAGTGTGGAAAAAGAGGTAAATCATAAAGTTGAGTAACCTTTAATCTGCTGATTGGATTTGCCCGATTTTGAATTTGGAGCATTCCATTAGAAAATTATGGGATTTCATTATCAGAATAAGAAAGCAACTGTATAGATCCGTGTGAGATGGCAAAGATGTGTAGGCATGGCTGGCTCTATGCTAGTGGCAAAGGCTAATCTCTTTTCATTCTAGCAGGGTTAGGTATAGTATCTACAAGCTTCTCTTTCACAATTCTGAACTTAAAATATGTCCTCTCTCAATCGTTTTAGATTAGGTGCTGCTTTTTAAGTTAATAAGATGTAGAGATAAATGACACTAAGAGGGTGATGTAATTGTAATCAGTAATATAATGGAGTGTAACACTGTTCTGGGTCACATAATTTGAAGTATGTAGGAGCTAAGGACATTGACTGTGAACTTCTTCCTTTGCACCAATGTCAGCTTAGCCCTATATGGTAAATTTAATGATGTTACAAAATTCTTTCAGTACATCAGCTAGCTAGCTAACAAAAGACTGATGGATCTGCTTGAATGCTTATTGAAAATATAATAGTGGTGCAATATATAATAGTGGTGCTTACATGACCTTGATAAAGTGTAGAAAGAAACTTCTTATGTCAAGTGTATGAGATAACTGGAAAATTATCAAATGAGATAACTGGGAAGTTATCAAATGTATATGTCAATATAAAGTCAAACTAAAGCAGTAAGTATATGGTATGAGAAAATGATATCAGTATTTAACATGACAATTTGATTATAAGGGTGTTCTACTTTATATTAAATTGCTGTCTACTTCCTCTTTTACAATAATTGCATTGTCTTTTTAAGCTGGCAGCAGTAAATTCTGGTATCCAAGACATGAAAGTGACACCTGGTGATCATCAGAGGAACCGTAGAAGTGAGGAATCGAGACGGAAAAAGAAACCAGAAATGCCGCGCTATGTTCCAAAAGGTCGACTGGAAAAACAGCAACAGCAGCAGCCGGTCACTGATGCCAGCGGGGAAGGCTCTGGCGACTGGGAGGACGATATGTCTAGTCCAAGTCCTAACACAGTCCATAGTCCGAGTCCCGGGCCGACAACTTCTGCTCTTCTACATGCTCCCCAGTCACCATCACCGAGGAAAATAGATCTGAAAAATATGCAAGTTACTGTTGTTAATAATAAATCAGATACTGGTAACAGAGTTACACCAGAGAAAAATGTTGAGCAACCAGTCAAAACCGGTAACAGGAATACCAGAAACAATGAACAAGACTATGCTAAGGGTCAAAGAGGTCACGGTCAGTCATATTCAAGAGGTCGGGGTCAAAGACATAATCAAAGGTCAAATGTCAGACAAAATGATGGAAGAAATAATAGAGGTCTTGTTGGAAATAGAAATGAAACAAAAGAACAGAGGTCAAAAGTGGATAATCGTGAAATTAAACAGGAAAATGTAGCGCCAAAACAGGATGATAAACCAAATGTAGACAATAAACAAAGCAAAGATGTGAAAAATGATCAAGAATTATATATAGTGCCATCAAGACCAAGCACAATTGGTCAGGAGGCAGACAGAAAAGATACAGCGCCAGTTGGCATGGAAGAAAATAAAAACAAGATTGACGAAAAGCCTGGCATAAACAAACAGCAAATTTTAGAAAGGTTCCGAAGAACACCAAATAAAACTAAATCACGATCGTATGACAAGTTGAATCAGTCTGAGAGATTTGAAGATGAGGACGGGTACTACCCGGACCCACAAAATCTCGGTACCATGGTATTTGAGAGAAGTCATAGCTCCGAGCAACTTAATCTGAGTGGACGTAATGTTGGAAAACCGCCAATGCCAAGGAGCAGTTCAGGAAGTGGAGCAAAGAATGTGCCTAGAAAGCACGGGTTTTCCGGAATGAGGAAAAGAACAGATAGTATAAGCAGTGATTTGAGTACAGGTAAGATTTTTAAATCAGTTACTTCAATATGTGTAATACTTAAAACCTTACATGAGTGATATTTGTAATATAAGGGTAAAATGAAAGTAAGTCACTTGGCTCAGCATCTAAAAACAAAATGGCAAAACAATTGAAAAGGTATACTTTTAGATATATTATTACATGTAGTTAAAAAGATTTTTGACAGTTTACATGGCACTTAATTAATGGTTGATTGGGTTATATTGCAAATAAACTTTTTGTATACAGCCATATAGCCTGTCAAAAATCTTTTATAATAACAAATTTATAATACTGCACTCTTCCTTCATTAGAGGAAAAATGAAATAACTTAATAAATTGACTGCAGCCATGTATATATATATATATTATAAAAACATCAAGATTATCCAATGAAACACAACTTCACAAGAGTACAGTTTTATAATTTTTAATAATACAGAGGGTTAATATTTTTTACAAGGGTGCTGTACATAGTATAAAGATAAAGTTAAAGATGCTATATTTCTTTACAAGCAGAGTTTTCATTTTATCTGAGGCAACAGATATGCAAACTGAAACAACTGATTTGGGGGATATTAAACAATTTTAATATACAGGCTAAAAATACAACCAATTTTAACAGCATTTTAACCAATGATACGGATTGCCAATCTGTAAATAATAAAAACCATGTACCAGTATGTGTTAATATACATCCTTGCTGAAACAAATATTTATGTGTCTGTGATAGGTACAGGAAGTGACTGGAGCACGGAAGAACTGGACTTTGATAAGGAATTGGATAGTAGCAATAAGATTGACTGGAATGAGGATTTTGAGCGAGAATATGCATTTAGTACTCTGGTATGTCATATTGTGAATTCTTAGTTTAAATAAAAGTTATGTTAAATCGCAAATGAAAAAAAAAGTTATCAAAATTTTTGGGTGTGGGTTGGTATTAGGAATAATTAGTAAGTACTCAAATTCACTGTGATTTTGACATAGTCATTAAACAGTTTATGATGAATGTAAAGATTATGTTAATGATGAAGAAATTACCTGTTTTGTTGTGTGTGAAAAAAAGACGTTTCGAATTTGCACTTTATAAACCATAATGCTGGCATATTTCTACTCTTTAGAACTTGTGTAGTTTTATATAACTATATTAATGTTCATTTATTAATGAAACTATACAGTCATTAAAAATATAAATGATATCTGCTTTTGGAGAAGAGGGTGGGGCAGGGGTGATTTGTGACTTGTCAGGTAAAAAGTTACCATTTGAGTGTATGGTTATCATAACAGTGTAGAATGGTGTATATGTATGCATCTTGTAATAACCCTGGAGTCTATAGATTCTAAAAGTAAGTTATATTTTAAATTCATAAAACAAGTGATTTTGATGAATGTCAAAGATATTTTACATTTCACTTCTCTTAATGATTAAAAAATTAGTACGTCAAGAATCATTTTACAAATCAAGAGTGAATATTACGAAAATATCGGTACTTTACATTCAGCTGGATTCTTTTTGCCTGGCATGTAACATAATTATACTAACATTATATATATGATATTTGAGTTATGATTATTTTTTTCTTGTTATTTTGCATGCAATCAGTGTGCTAGCCAGGTAAGTTATGAACCAAAATTGTTTTATGTTATGTTTATTTATATGTTGTCTTCTTGATTAAGAATCTTGTTATTCATATTAATTCTATCAAATATTTTTCTCAAGAAAACAATGTGAATATATCTAATTTTCATATCAAGAATTTGTAAAAACAGACTTTCTGAAAATTGTTGTTCAACCTTAAATACCCTGCTTTTCTTGTCGAAATGGATTTATCCCGCTTGGAATCAGAGCTGCCCATTGATTGTTAAATAAAGGGATAATATAAAAAAACTAAGATTATGAGACCACTGTTCAAGAGCAAGTTGGTCAAACCTTGGCACAGGTCAAACACAAGTGTTTAATAGCTTTGGTCTATGCTTGCAGTATAAGCAAAAATCTGGGGAAAAAAGGAATATTATTCAAAGGCTATGAAAACAATAGTAAATAATATGTTTATGGGAGTTAATGAAAAATTGATCATTTCTGGCACCCTGTAGCACCAGCTTAATCAGTTTTTAAGGCATGATTGCCAATAGTGCTCAAATTAAATTAAATTCATTGATAGATAACCTAATTGTGTAACTGTTAAAAACCTTATTATATTCAGAATAACACATATTTTTAATATGTTTGTTGCAATATAAATATAAAGACATCATAATGTTTTAAGATACAAATTGTGTTTAAAATATTGAGTTTAACCTTCGTTTAAACAATGTATATAAGCTTACTGAAATCACTTTTGAGCTTTCTTCTTGGGCTAACCAGGGCTTGTGTTATATAAGAAAGCATTGCCTTTATCCCAGTAGGGCTTGATCATACAACATTACGTTTTAGTGACACCCTAAATCAATAGGTCTTCTCTAAGCTTTGACATACTTGCGGTGGTTGTAAAAAGGAATGTTAAAAGGTTGTGAACTGCACCTTTCAACATGATCATAATGACCTTTAACTTGTTGTATTTATGAAATGAATTTGCCCTGGTTAAAATTTTGGAACCGTCCATTTGAAGGGATTCGAATATCAAAATACAAAATTGAGATTCCAACAGTATAGCAGACAAGGGGTGAATTAAATTTTATGCTAATGCATTATGAATGCCAATACTTTTTCAAGTAATGCAAGGTAATGATTAATGCAAAAGGTTTAAAGCATTATTTTTAGCTATAGTAGTCGCCCCGGCGTGGGCATCAGCGTTTGCGTTGGTTAAAGTTTTTTGTAAAGTCAAATATCTCAATTATTGCTTGAGATATTCAACTGAAACTTACAATACTTATTTATAGTAACAAGGTACATCAGATTGACAAGTTGGATAACTCTACCTACAATATTGACAGAATTATGCCCCTTTTTAACTTAGAAATTTTGGTTAAAGTTTTTTGTAAAGTCAAATATCTCAATTATGCTTGAGATATTCAATAGAAACTTACAATACTTATTTATAGTAACAAGGTACATCAGATTGACAAGTTGGATAACACTGCCTACAATATTGACAGAATTATGCCCCTTTGAAACTTAGAAGTTTTGGTTTAAGTTTTTTTTGTAAAGTCAAATATCTCAATTATTGCTTGAGATATTCAATTGAAATTTACAATACTTTTTTATAGTAACAATGTACATCATTTTGCAAAATTGCATAACTCTGTCTGCAATATTTGCAGAATTATTTGCCCCTTTGAAACTTAGAAATTTTGGTTAAAGGTTAAAGGTCTTCAAAAGATATTTACTTGATACTTTACACATGTACTTAGGGTCATAATTTGAGGGTCATAATTGTATGTCACTGACCAAGTTCCATAACTCTATCTTGCATTAAGGCTGATTCATATCCCCTTTTTTACTTAGTCTCTTGGTTAATGTTTACATGCAAGTTTTACATATCTCAATAACTATTAAAGATATTTATTTAAAACTTCACATATGCAATTAGGGTCAGAATTGTAGGTCACTGACAAAGATCCATAATTCTATCTTGCATTTAGGCTGATTTTTCTTCCCTTTTTCAACTTGGAAATTCATGGTAAAGTTTTGCTTGTTATCTCCATAACTACTGAAGGGTTTGTGCCTTTTTTGGGACAATTTTATGCATTCATAATAAAAAAGCAGTGATTTACTTGATAAAACATCTTAATAACAAGCCTTTGTACCTTTTCTGTCAATTTTATGTACTCATAGGTAATTAGTATTATTATACTCAATAAAACACCCTTGTGACATTACCTTCTAAATAGTCAAGCCAATACTGTATAATTAGACTCTCTCTAAGGCCTATAACATGAATTTATAAAAAAAGAATTACTCCTTTTGTGAACTTAGAAAATTTAACATTATCAAGGGTCTATCACTATCAAGCACTTAGAATAGTCGAGCGTGCTGTCCTACCAACAGCTCTTGTTATGCTAATTTAATGGATAACCTTTGCCAGAATGCTTGTTAATGCATTAGTAATTGGCCCCTTGACTGCAGTTTAGAGCCTAGTCCGACTGAATCAATGTGCAGGCTGGCCTGGTTTGATACTGGTGACGAAGGCAAATCATTTACATTTCTAGCAGGTTATAAGATAATGATGAAAGCTCTTTTCATAAAGCTCTTGTTTTACATTAATTTTTCATGGGTAAAAGTTTTCAGGCAAAAGCCTGAAGTTCAAGTTTTTTCTACTACTGAAAGCTCTCTTCTTGCATATAAAAAACATTTGAAATAATACTAAATTCAGGGTTTTCAGGTTCTCTGAAGTTTTTAACTTTGTGGTTGTTCATGTACATTGTTCACATAGGTGCATGTCAATTATCATTTTTTTGCTGTTTTTAATTTGAGAAATTATCTTCTGTCATGGTAGCAATGATTTGAAAATAATGCATATGATTCAATTGTGGCTGAGGGGTTACCTTTAAGGGTTGAGGCATACGATTTGCAGTCAAAGTTTATCCCTGCATGACTGTAAGAGGCCACTAAATGGATTCAAATAACTGCATTCTATGCATCTCTTAGCCCCAGCAGGTGAGATAATTTTTACTCCTGACATTGCTTTTAAGTTTGTAACACATAAGGTTAGCCAAAATAATCTTTCCTGCCCTAATGAACTGTGTTGTTGCGCGGTAAAACCAAACAAATACTTGTATTGCATATGATGACGATTTAACCATGAATATTTGCCGATACTTTACTCTGTGTTACTGCAAATGGACTACACCTGGGGTGCATTTTGCTAACATACTTACGTTATCGTAACTCGAGTTTGAACGTAACTTTTTGCGTTTAAGCAGAACTTGCGTATTTATTTGCGTTCTACTAAATTAGCTAAGCATTTGCGTAGGTTTTAACGTAAATTTACGCCCACTTATAACTGGCGTAAATTGCCCGTTCTGTTTAGTGAAACGCAACTAACGTAGATTTACCTTTTGCGTAAGTCCAAATTTACGTAAAAAGATATGCAAAACTTACGTAATGTTAGTGAAATGCTCACCAGATTTCAATTAGGTGATCAAAGCTATTTTGAAGTATAGCATGCTTACATTTATTGACGCTTGTTAGTCCCCTACCGGTTTAACCGGAGGGGACTTTAGGTTTACCCTCCGTCTGTCCGTCTGTCTGTCTGTCCGTCTGTCTGTCTGTCAGTCTGTCAGTCCGTCAGTCCGTCCGTCCACAAAACTGGATCCCGCGATAACGCAAAAAGTACTGAAAATATTTTTATGAAACTTGATATATGGATAGATGGCAGTATGGAGATTATGCACGTCTTTTTTTTTTCTTCCTATGTTAAAAATTCTGGTTGCTATGGCAACAAATAGTCTGAAAATATGGCAAATTTAACACATAAACTGGATCCAGTGATAACTCAAAAAGTACTGAAAATATTTTTATGAAACTTGAAATATGGGTAGATGGCAGTCTGGAGATTATGCACATCTTTTTTCTTTTCTTCCTATGTTGAAAATTCTGGTTGCTATGGCAACAAATAGCCTGAATTTCAAGATTTCTGATTTAAATTTTTCAGCTTTTTCACTATATGTTCTTTATTTCTTAAGGTGTTTACTTCAAACTTTAAATATTAGTTTTTGGTCATCAACCACATCATATGTGACAAGGTTTATAACTCTAGCACAAAAAATATCAGTATTACCTCCCTTGAACTTAGATTTTTTAGGGGAAAAAATGTTGTCTTTTTTAAATAACTTCTTTATTTCCTAATGTATCTACTTCAAACTTCAATATATATGTTTCTTATTATCACTCGACATTTTTTGAGAAGGTTAAATACTCTAGCAAGACTATTTTCCAGAATTATGTCCCCCTTGAACTTAGATTTTTTTCGAGAAAACTGGTAATTTAACTCCAACTTCTTCATTCCTTATAGGATTTACTTTAAAATCCCACATCGTAATAATATGACAAGGTTGTATGAAACATAATTTCCTTACTAAGCATGGAAACTTAACACATTACTGTGATATAGACAAACTTATTTTATTATGTTTTGTGATCGATATTTTTCAAATACAAGACTTCATCCTCAAATTCATTATAAATGGCAATACACAGGAGTGTATGACAATTAAAGAACTTTTTGAGGGACCGGTAGGGGACTACTGTATTGCCCGCAATACTATCAAATGCTTGTTATATTTAATTTATTATTAGATAATGTCATGTTTTTGAGTTCACTGGGAAATTTTACACCAGCAATTGTTTTTAAATGTTCATTGATAAAGAGAGAGACAGAGAAACAGATATGGACAAATGGACAATCAAATACCCAAATATTAGAATAAAATTGGAAAGCAAATATTCAAGGAATTAGTTTTTGCTGTCATATTTTGAAAAATGCTAAAGCAAAATTTTTATAAAATGGCATGTTTTTAACCTTATGTAGCTTTGTGCGCATTTTCAAAGATGAACATGCACTTGTTAATATGCCTGTCAGGAAAATAGTGCTTTAGCCAGTGAGGCAGAAAACAAGTTGTCTAAAGCAGCTTTATAGATATGAGCCGCGTCATGAGAAAACCAACACTATGCGTTTGCGACCAGCATGGATCCAGACCAGCATGCGCATCCGCGCAGTCTGATCAGAATCCATGCTGTTTGCTTATAAACCCTATAACAAGTAGAGAAACTGATAACGAACAGCATGGATCCTGATCAGACTGCGCGGATGTGCAGGCTGGTCTGGATCCATGCTTGTCTTAAACACATAACGTTGGTTTTGTTGTGACGCGGCTCATATACTTTTACCCTAGCATGAGACGGCTGTTCCTGCTTCGTTGTACAAATGCATTTATAGAAGTTTTTTGCTAACAGGATGATTTTCTAATAAAGATTTTTATTCTTTGATTGATTCATCTGTGAATCTCATCAAGTACAAGCAATGCTCTACGCATTTATTCCGCAAAGAATCATTAAACTATTGACTTGTGAACCAAATAAGCAAGGAATGATGATTATTTCTTTTATCTTTGATTGTTATATAGGTCCAGGGTGAAACACAGAAAATGAACGAATGGTTTGAGCGTCAGGAACTCGGTTTGTCCCAGGATGATAATCTTTCACAGAATGACGGGAAGGTGAACCGCTCAAATAACGCGAAAACTGATATAATGACTTCAAGTACGCCTGGTTACCTGCCGGGTTTTCCGGTTAAGTCTGATACCTGGTCGGAGAGGTCAAGTACATTGCCATTACCAAAGAAGAAACAGAAAGAAGAGCCACGAGGGAGAACGGATCGTAGACGAGGTTCTCTTGGTACATTTTGTTGTTACTTAAAAAGTGTAGTCAGCTTATCATAAAATTGTTGATAAAAGCATAGGTTTAAAGTACATGCACATAATATAAATTGCTTGTAAACCTCTCAAATGTTGCTAAGAGGATGGTGGTTTGGGGTTTTTTCACTAATTTTTGAGAATTCTCCCCTATTTTTGGCGGGGTTGCACAGGTGCAAACCCGGGTTATAGTATGGTGAATGTCAGGGCGGCGGGCAGGGAAAAACTTTTCGTAACAGTTTTCTCAGCAACTCAGGTATCACAGCCTCTTGATATTTTTTTTTTTTGTTACATCACAGCATCAGGATATTTGGTATACAAATGCAACCCGGCCTTTTCTGTCTTTGACCCATTTTTTTCAAAGAAGGTGAGGGGGGGGGTTAATAAATTTTCACTTTTCGATAAAAAATCCATATTATTTTCTGATAAGAAAAAAACATGTTTCAGGTTTTTCCTATTTCATTTACTAAAATGTTCAGGAATCACTTTTTAGTTGATATACAATGAGTTTTTTAATTTTTTTATTTAATCGTTTTTTTTTTTTTCAGGTTTTAGAAGCCGAGATTCCCGTGTTCGGGCCCATATTTTACAGAGTGTCAAGCGTACAAAGTCTTACAGTGGAGCCCGGGCGCCCTAGAAGAAGACGGAGGCGTAAAAATGGGACTCAGAAAGGACTATGGGTTCATGGGAAATATAAATTTTAGTCCCGTGGTGGCCAGGAAAAGGGGAGAGGGAAGGTTGAAATTCAAGGCGAAGTTCAGAAATTCAAGGGAAAAAATTTTTGAAGTCAAATAAAAAGGGGCAAGGGATTAAAAATTGGGAAAGGCCCCGGGAAGAAAAAGTGGGGTAGAGGAGGGAAAAGGGGCGATAAAAAAGGTGGGAGTAAAGGACCACAAAGGGGCGGAGAGGGCGGGATTTTTATAAAAAGGTCATATGACAACTGGGTGACCCCCTTTTATTCAAGAAAGTGGAAAGGATAAGGCATCCAACCTAATGAGAAAACAGAAATTTCAGTGGTGGAGAGGGGAGATAACGGCAGTTGATTCTAATAGAGAAATTGGAAAGATAGATGTCATAACAAAAGAGGGGAAAAGTTTTATAGGGGAATGGGAGGTATAGGGGTGACAAGGTATAGGATATAGGGGGCATAGAAGGGCGAGGGCAAAAGATACAGGGGCAAAAGAAGAAAAAGGTCAAAGAGTATAGAGGGGCAAAAGATGACAGAGGGCATAGAGATGACAGGTCTAAGAGGACGAGGTCAAAAGGGTATAAGAAAATTTTGACAAGTTATCCAGAGACAGGGATTATAGGCATGAGGATGAAGAAAAAACAAATGAACAACAACCTCATGGAGGTGGAATCTTACATATCCCACCTCAACCAAAAGAGCCGGAAACCATTTCTCATCCAGCTCCACACCACAACAAAGCTGGTCCACATCAACACCAAGGCTGGGGGCGGGGACATACCCCAGAAAGGGGAGGGTCCCATGCAAGAGAAAGACAGCATTCAGGGTCTAGTCATAGGCAGAAAACTTTATTTGATCCCAACAATCCAAGTAAACCAATAGTAATTGAAGAAGCTAAACCCAAACTGGATTTTAAAGACACAGATTCATACCCCTCATCACCCCAGTCACCTCAATACATGGGTTCAGCCCCCCCTTATATGGGATATGGGCCGGGCCCAGGACAGTTTTATCCTCCTGGTTATGGCTATGGATATAATATGCCCCAAATGATGCCGCCTCACCCAGGAATGCTTGACCCATATGGGTACCATGCCCAGCAAGGTGCTTACAGGGAATCGTCTCCATATCAGGAAGATCCTTATTATCAGGGGTAAGAATAAAAAAAAAGAAATAAAATTTAGTTTTGTCTTGTAAACCTCTATATAATCAGTACCAGTTTATCTTGAAAACAACTTAACAAAAGAAAAAAAGTATGATTTGTTAAGTTAATTGTTTGTTGCAAATAGCAGGCATGTAATGGCTTAACAGGAATATTGAATCTATTATAGACTATATCAGCATTTTATAGCTTAGTTGATAAAGGTAGGTTATGATAGCAATTGAAATTCTATGAATGAAAGTTTTTTTGTAATACTGATTTGGCTTTAATTGGCTTTTCAAAATATGTGTGTGGTTTTATAATGAAAGGTTCATACATTTCAAATTAAATTGGTAATCATGTGAATGATATAACTAAAAAACTTGTGTACAATGTAGCCAGTGCTTTTTTGCCAAAACCTTAGAGCAATGCAATAGTTGTAACAACTTTTGAGAGACTACAATTTAAATTAGTAAAAGATGGATAGAAAATTTGTTTATAAACAACATCTCTGTATGTGCTAAAATCTGCAAGGGTCATTAGAAAGCTATATCGTTGGCTTTAAAGAAAGTCAGTGGTTCAACATAAGAACCTGCTCATGCCAGAAATATTGCACATACTAGTTAAATGCGATGTGACCTTTATGGTAGATTTTGATAGGTTGAATGACCCTTTTATAAATGATTGTTTTGAAATATAACCAAAGCTGCTAGTCGAGGGTTGTATTGCAAACTACCATTTATATACGTTCATATAACCTGTCAGAAATATTTGTAACAAATTTATAATACAGCAAGCATCTGTTTTTTGGGGTTTTTTTAGCTCACCTGTCACAAAGTGACAGGGTGAGCTTTTGTGATCGCTTTTCGTCCGGCGTCCGTCCGGCGTCCGTCCGTAAACTTTTGCTTTAAATGACATCTCCTCATAAACCACTGAGCCAATTTCATCCAAACTTCACAGGAATGTTCCTTTGGTGGTCACCTTTAAAAATTGTTCAAAGAATTTAATTCCATGCAGAACTCTGGTTGCCATGGCAACCGAAAGAAAAATCTTTAAATATCTTCTTTAAAACAACCCTAAGAGCTAGAGCTTTAGATATTTGGCATGAAACATCTTCTAGTGAGTGTCTACCAAGTTTGTTCAAATAAAAGCCCTGGGGTCAAAATTGGCCCCCCCCCAGGGGGTCATTGATTTTCCCTATATGCATATAGTAAAAACTTAAAAAATCTTCTTTTAAAGAACCCAAAGAGCTAGAGCTAAGATATTTGGCATGAAACATCTTCTAGTGAGTGTCTACCAAGTTGTTCAAATAAAAGCCCTGGGGTGAAAATTGGCCCCGCCCCGGGGTGTCATTGATTTTCCCTATATGCATATAGTAAAAACTTAAAAAATCTTCTTTTAAAGAACCGTAAGAGCTAGGGCTTAGATATTAAGCATGAAACATCTTCTAGTGAATGTTTACCAAGTTTGTTCAAATAAAAGCCCTGGGGTCAAAATTGGCCCCGCCCCAGGGGGTCATTGATTTTCCATATATGCATATAGTAAAAACTTAAAAAAATCTTCTTTTAAAGAACCCAAAGAGCTAGAGGTAAGATATTAAGCATGAAACATCTTCTAGTGAGTGTCTACCAAGTTTGTTCAAATTAAACCCTGGGGTCAAAATTGGCCCCAGCCCCGGGGGTCATTGATTTCCCTATATGCATATAGTAAAAAACTTAAAAAATCTTCTTTTAAAGAACCATAAGAGCTACAGCTTAGATATTTGGCATGAAACATCTTCTAGTGAATGTCTACCAAGTTTGTTCAAATAAAAGCCCTGGGGTCAAAATTGACCCCACCCCAGGGGTCATAGATTTTCCCTATATGCATATAGTAAAAACTTAAAAAATCTTCTTTTAAAGAATCCAAAGAGCTAGAGCTAAGATATTTTAGCATGAAACATCTTCTAATGAATGTCTACCAAGTTTGTTCAAATAAAAGCCCTGGGGTCAAAATTGGCCCCGCCCCAGGGGGTCATTGATTTTCCCTATATGCATGTAGTAAAAACTTAAAAAATCTTCTTTTAATGAACTCAATAAGCTAGAGCTAAGATATTTAGCATGAAACATGTTCTAATGGGTGTGTGTACCAAGTATGTTCAAATAAAAGCCCTGGGGTCAAAACTGGCCCCGCCCGGGGGGTCATTGATTTTTCTTATCTGTGTATAGCAAAAACTTTAAAGTCTTCTTTGAAAAAACCCAAATAGCTAGAGTTTAGATATTAAGCATGAAACATCTTTAAGTAAATATCTACAAAGTTTGTTCAAATAAAGGCCCGGGGGTCAAAACTGGCCCTGCCCCAGGGGTGTCATTGTTTTTAACTATATGTGTATAGTAAAAACTTTAAAAATCTTCTTTTAAAAAGCCCAATGAGCTAGAACTTAGATGTTTAGCATGAAACATCTTCTTATGGGTGTCTACCAAGTTTGTTCAAATAAACAAATAAAAGCCCTTGGGTAAAAATTGGCCCGGGGTGGGGGGGGCGGCTATATACAGGTGAGCGACCTCAGGGCCATCATGGCCCTCTTGTTTAGAGAAAAATATGAAATTTCTCCATAAATTGACAGCAGATGTGTATATAAATCTATATAAACGTCACAATTATCAAATAAAAAGCGACGTTTCAAACATGCAGTAATATAATGGAATTTCATATAAAGTATAGATGTAATTTTGTGGCTATGAATATTGATCTAATGACATTTTGTTACTACAACAGAGGTATGGACATAGAACAACAGATGGCGACAGGCCGCAGCAGATCTCAGTGTCGTATGATGGCGGAACAGTTACTGCGAGAAGCTATACCACTAGATAAACAACTCAATAGTCTTATATCTAGACGTATAGGTGGGGAAGACACAATACACATGATCAATAATTTAAGGTATGATCTTATATTAGATTTTCTGTTTCTAAGAAAATGTCGAGCTATTATAATTGCTGTGTGGTCATCGTCGTTGTACAAAAAGTTTTATTAATGTAGCCCATTTTTCAAAATATTTAATAGTTATCAGCATGAAACTTTAATACTTTTTTTTTTTTTTTAAAAAAAAAAGGGGAAGATTTTTTAAAAAAAAAATTTTTTTTTTAAAATTTTAAAAAAACCCGGGGAAAATTTTTCCCCCTTTTTCAAAAAAAAAGGGAAGAAACTTTTTTTTTAAAAAACCCCCCCCCAAAAAAAAAGGGGTTTTTAAAAATTTTTTTTAAGGGGTTTAAAAAATTTTTAAAAAAAAAACCCCAAAAAAATTTGGGGGGGGGGTTTTTTTTTGGGGGGGGGCCCCCCCTTTTTTCCCTTTTTTAAAAAAAGGGGGGGCCCCCAAAAGGGGGGGGTTTTTTTTTTTAAAAAAAAAAAAAGGGGGGGGGGGGGGGGGGGGTTTTGGGGGGGGGGGGAAGGGGGGGGGGGGGGGGGTTTTTTTGGGGGGGGGGGGGGGGAAAAAAAAAATTTTTGGGGGGGGGGGGTTGGGGGGGGGGGGGGGGGGGGGGGGGGGGGGGGGAAAAAAACCCAGGGGGGGGGGGGGAAGGGGGGGGGGGGTTTTTTTTTTTTGGGGGGGGGGGGGGGGGGGGGGGGGGGGGGGGGGGGGGGGGGGGGGGGGGGGGGTTTTTTTTTGGGGGGGGGGGGAAAAAATTTTTTTAAAAAAATTTGGGGGGGGGGGCGGGGGGGGGGGGGGGGGGGGGGGGGGGGGGGGGGGGGGGGGGGGGGGGGGGGGGGGGGGGGGGGGGGGGGGGGGGGGGGGGGTTTTTTTTTGGGGGGGCTTTTTTTTTGGGGGGGGGGGGTTGGGGGGGGGGGGGGGGCCCAAAGGGGTTTTTTTGGGGGCGGGGGGGGGGGGGGGGGGGGGGGGGGGGGGGGGGGGGGGGGGGGGGGGGGGGGGGGAAAAAAAAGGGGGGGTGGTGGGGGGGGGGGGGGGGGGGTAAAAAAATTTTGGGGGGGGGGGGGGGGGGGTTTTTTTTGGGGGGGGGGGAAAAAGGGGGGAAATTTTTTAAAAAAAGGGGGGGGGGGGGGGGGTTAAAAAGGGGGGGGGGGGGGGGGGGGAAAAATTTTTAAAAGGGGGGGTTTTTTTGGGGGGGGGGGGGGGGGGGGGGGGGGGGTTTTTGGGGGGGGGGGAAAAAGGGGGGGGTTGGGGGGGGGGGGCCTTTTCCTTGGGGGGGGGGGGGGGACGGGGGGGGGGGGGGGGGGGGGGGGGGGGGGTTTTTGGGGGGGGGGGGTTTGGGGGGGGGGGGGGGGGTTTTTAAAAAATTTTTTTGGGGGGGGGGGGGGGGGTTTTTTTTTGGGGGGAAAATTTTTTGGGGGGGGAAATTTTTTTACCACTAAAAAAAAATTTTTTGGGGGTTTTTTAAAAAATTTTTTTTTTTTGGTTTTTTTTTATGTGAATTTATTTTTTTTTTTGGGGGGAAAATTTTTTTTTAAAAACACTTTTAAAAAACCTTTAAAACCCAAAATTTTAAAAAAAAATTTTTGCTCAAAAGAAACAAAAAGGGTTGTCCCCTTTATGGGGTTTGAACCCACCCCAACCAGCAAAACTTCATGTTAAAACACTGGGCTATTTCTGCCCCTCAAGGTTTTTTTGGATTTGGAATGTTGATTTTTTAAAAAAAAGATTTTTAAAAAAAAAAAGTAAATTAACGTTATGTTTTTATCTCCCACATTGTGGGGGCCTATAGCGTTTTCCTTTTTCCGGTTTCCCTTTCCCTCCGTACGGTTTTGTCCGTCCGTCCGTTTTCGTCCCGAAAATTTTTTTGTTTAACGTAAAATCCTCTTAAACCGGATGGCAGATTTTTTTCTTAAACTTCCTGGGATTAACAACCTTAAAGTGTAGATGGTAGTTTAAAGGGAAAGGAAAATTTTTTCTGCGACCAAATTTAAAAAGAATTATGGCCCTTTTTTTGATTTTAGTTTTTAACTTGTGGGACATGAGTCCCCCAAAAAAGTTTGACCTAGAGTCATAAATTGAAAGAAAAAGTGGCGTGTTTAGGGGCCCTTTGTGTTTCCCATGGGCACATTTCTAGTTTAAATATTTCTAAATGAGAATAATGTAATTTTTTTTTAATTTTTTATATTTTTAGGGGGCCGTGTTCTAGAAAGTTTTACTTTTAGGGAAAATGCAATCGACCTTCAACTTTGACCTCAGCAAGTTTTTAGACCCTCATACATTATCTCCAGAGAATCTGAGCCGCGCGAACAAATTAGCGTTACTTAGTTGTCAGAGAACAATGATATGTCTTGGTGATATAGCCAGATACAAGGAGCAGAATAATGATGGCGGGAAAGTTAATTACGCAAAAGCTAGAAGGTATTGTACATTTCATTGTACGCTACTTTATCCCCTTTCCCGCTGAAATTTAAAGGTTTTGAAAATTTTGGTTATGAAAATTTCCCCAAAATTTTTTAATTTGGATCGTCCCTTTTAAAGGGTTTTGAGGGTTTCATTATCAAAAATAAAAATTGAGCCCATTATCAGTTTTTGAGCTTGTTTCCCGGGTACAAGGTGTTTTCCAAACTTTTTTCTTGGGGGCTCCCATCCCAAATGGCAAAAACTGGGCCAGAGACTTTTGGTTCCAGAAGGTTTCGGTTAAAGCATTTTCGGGTTCTACAAGTCCGATATGTACAGAATCTTTCTCTAAATGCATTTTCCATGTTTTGTTTTTACAGAAATTTGTTATTATTATCCCTCTTTTGTCTAGAAGTTGTTGAGCCAGAGGCTCACATAATATGGTTAAATAAATCAGTAATATGGAACTCATTTAATGTCCTCTTTGTATAAAATATAGCTTCAAGATTTTTTCCTATTTCAGTTGGTACAGCAAGGCACAACAAATTGCTCCTAAGAATGGCAGACCCTACAATCAGCTGGCTATTCTAGCTCTATATACAGTAAGTGATCCTGGTTTGATTTTAAAGTGACGTTATGCCAATCCAAGTGTAATAATTGTGTTCAATTTTATATTTCACAATGGAAAAAAAAAACAATATTCCACATGGGTAATGGTAATTTCTACAAATATTGTTGAAGGGGAAAAAGAATTATTGAATACCTTATATTTGAGGATAATTATGATCATATAATCATAGGCTGTAAAATCACCAAATAAAAGCTCTTGCACTAGGAAAACATATTCTGGTTATGTTGAATATTTATTTTGTTTCATTATGGCATGTTGGTGGTTCTACTCGGGCGCCTGTTGGTGCCTGAAATAATGAGTAGAGGAGCACTGAAGGTCTTCCTCAACCAGTAAAATTGGAAAGTTGCTATATGACCTTTACCATGTTGGTGCATAAAACCCAACCAAAATAAATTTTATGTTTTGAATTTGCAGAAACACAAATTGGATGCAGTGTATTATTACATGAGAAGTTTGGCGGCCAGTAACCCATTTATCACTGCTAGAGAAAGTTTAATGTCTTTATTCAATGAGGCAAGGAAGAAGGTATAATATAAATTATTTTATCCATTTTTGTGACTTCTACAGATAATTCTTTGCACTCAATAAAAAATATATATACAAGTGAAGATAATGTGAATTTGTTTTCATTTTCTTTGTATAACAATATAGTTTCTATATTGTATGCCTCAACTAGATGTATGCCTTCTATTGTTATGTGGGTGTATATGTTTGTCCACCCATACTTAATAAGGATACTTATGTGTCTATGAGAATAATAATTATATTAATTACTAGTGTCTGTTTAATGTCTATATATTTGCTTACATGGCTAAAACACAAATGAGTAGAGCAAGAACACTTACTTAAGTATCCAGTTGTAAAGATTTAGTCCAGTGACTGTCCTTCTGTCAGGCAACCATTGATCTGTGCATTCAGTCCATTGGTCAATCTAATCCATTCCATCTATCCATCTTTTTTCACTGTCTTCCTTTAATCAGTGTCATTTGGTATGAATAAATACCTGTTTGGTGTTTTTTTGTTGCTTTTTATTGCATGTAAAAGTTTTCAACATTTTATAGATGATCTGTTGGGTTATTTTACAGCAAATAAGAATGATGGTAGCTATGTATTGTTAATATTTTGTATAGTTTTTTGTTAAAATTACCTTATACGAAAATTGTTTATGTTCTGTTTTTATTGTTCATGTTGTTTTCATGTTTGCAATTTTAGAAATATATGTTTATAGAATATTTAAGTTTGCATGATAGGGAAGGTTGTCGATTCTGCCTAAAAGCCCAATTTTGCAATTTTTCTTTTACGACAATTGTTGAAATATATCCATATGACTTAAACGTAGGTTTAAAGATTTCATTTAAAGGCTGTCTTAAAATGTATAATTTTAGATATATGCTACAGTGGATCTTTCGTAATTCAAAGTTAAAGCAATTTGCTGACACTCGTGTATCAATCTCAATTAACTGGCAATAGTTTTGAACCAATGATGTTTACCAGTAGCTTAAAAAAGTGTAACAGAAGGATGTTTGACAGGTTATATGGCCAGATATAAATGGTTGTTTGTATATATAACCCAAACTGCTAGGCTAGGGTTATATTTTAAACAACTGTTTGTATATAGCCATGTAACCTGTCAAGAATCTTTATAATGAATTTATAATACAGCAAACTTAATTTATTACAAAAAAAGAAGAAATTCTTTTTAAATGAATAACAACAGTTGAACTGTGTTTATAGATTAGGGGCCAGTTACACAGACGGTCGGTCCCCAATCGGTCATTTAATTTTAAATTTACTCGCTGTTATGATCGGTTGTCATGCATGATTTTATTTCTGATTTTCTGTGTAAACGGCCATCGGTGACAGAAAGCCAACTCAAACGGGGTTGGGTTGATGATTAAATGCTGAAATACTATCGGTTTTTATCGTTTGTAAATCGGAGCTAAATCGGGCGTAACGCTGATTAATCGGTGTTTGATAGCTAGTCATCAGTGGTTAAACACTTTCCGTCAGATATGGCCGGTGATTCATATTTGGTTATCTTTGTCCGATCGGTGATATCAGTGATTAAGAGCTTGCATATCTAGTGATATAGGTTGCTGTCGGTTATTTGTAAAATATTTTTACCGATCGAGAATTTTAAACATGTTTAAAAATCCCAATCGGTAATTTTTCACCGATGAAACTTATCTTTCCCCAATAGCAGTTGATAGGTGGAAAACAGGTGACCAATAGGTGATATCGGTGTTAAATACGTTGTCATCGGTTCACTCTATAATTTGGCTAAAAAAACTACCGATCAATCACCGATGGCTCTGTGTAACTGGGGTGTTATATTAATGCCACTGTTATCCAATGAAAAGCGATGTTACAAAATGTGCAGTATAATATATATTGATGTGATATGTTATAGGCAGAGGTCAATGAGAAACAGCGTTTTGAGGAGAGAAAGAAACAAGAGGGTTTGAGGAAGCATGCTAACGTTACACAACATCGGATGGAGATCTGGGTGAAAAATGACGGCACAAGTAGCCAGTCGAAAGTTGATGATAATTATGATGAAGATCTGTCCAAACTGGACACTGTACAGGTTAGGTCATAAATATATGTTAAATAGGCATTTTCTTCTGTTTTTTCGTGTTTCAAAAAGCATAATCTATGACTACCACTTTTGTTGTGTTTGAATATTGAAAGTCTGTAAGATTATTGGTATAGTTTGAAAAGTAGGAGTCATGTTGTTCTTACGAAGTATATTAGTCTTACTCTTGGTTTGCGATTAGTTTTAAGCTCCACTATTGGAAGTATAGGGAGAGCTATAGTATTCACCCTGGTGTCGCCATTACCATCACCAGCACACTTTTTTGCATGCATTTTGGTATCTCTAAAACTACTGAAGCAAATAGGTTGAAACGTCACACACTTATTTGAGAGCATTAAAGAAGATCACTTTCCAAGGCCCATAACTCTAACTTTGATTTTGACAGAATTATGGCCCTTTTTGAAGTTTGAAATTCAGAAATTAAGATCTCTAGTTACTATGTTGAATAATTTTTTTCTATTTCCAGTTAAACAAGAGATTTGTTCTCAGTTTCCTAAATGTACATGGAAAACTCTTTACAAAAATTGGGTAAGTAATGATTACATTTCACATATGAAGGGACTGTTACTTATTTCACTGGCATTCTGTATTAAGTGGCAGATTTTGTGATCTTTGTGAACAAAATATATTTGTTTTGATTTTTAAACCCTAATACATTTAGGACCATAGTGTGACTCAAAAGTTAAACAAGAGTTGTGAGCTCTTTAGTGGACATTTATAGAGGTAAAATAATTAATAGTTAGATATAGACATAGATGAGGCATACCAGATTCATATGAAAACCAAAATTTTGAAGTGATGCTATGGCTGAGAGGTGAACACGTCAGACTAGTAATCTTCTGATCACTAGAGGTATGGTGCTCAAGCCCTTTCAAAACTTAACACTCATTGCTCAGTACTGGTAGGCTCCAGGAATGGGTATCAAAGTGTGTCTAAAGGCTCACATCTTCCTGCAGTATCAAACCAAAATAAATAATAAACTGACAGTATAAGAGAAGTGATAGAAGAAAAAATGATATAAAGAATTAATCATATATTTTGCAGAATGGAGATATTTCCTGACAGTTGTGGTCAAATGTTACATGAGTTTAAAGCACTACTCAAAGTGAATGCAATAGGACCACAGCGTCTTCTACAACTGATGGCAATAAATATGTTTGCTATAGAAAACACAGCTTTAAAAGGTAAATTACAGGCTATATTATTGAGTTTTTTTTACACTTATGAGCCTTAATGGGTTTTGTTCTACTTGTCCCCTTCCTTTATATTCAGCATTGAAAAGAAACTTAAATTCTTTTTCAGCCGCCTCCGTGGTCGAGGGGTTAGAGTCGATGACTTCTAATCCAGTTACCTCTCTGGCGTGGGTTCGATCCCCGGGAGATGCTTTGGTAGTTTAGCGCGGAGGAAGGTAGTCTAGTACTGGTGTAACTCTCCAGGAACAATGGTAGGAAACTACCCGCCTATATGAATGAAATACTGTTGGAAAAAGGCGTAAAATGAAACAAACAAACAAACAAAATTCTCTTTCAATCCAGCTTGGTCACATAAAATGCAGGGTTCAGGGTTATTTCTTTAAGTTGTAAAACCTGTTTTACAATCAACTTATATTAAATTGATATATAGTATACCAGATTATTGAAGGTATAGGTATTGAAAGCCCTTACTGTAAGCAATAAGTTTTAAAAATTTAGACTTTTACATAAAAATTAAAAGGGGAAATGAAAAAATTTAACACTTTTTTTTATTAAACCTTTTTGTGGAAGGGGGCCCCTTAACCCCAAAAATTAAAAAATTTTTATTTCCACCATTTATACATTAACATTTAAAAGATTGGGGATCCATATCATCAGTTAAAATGCTGTTCAAATGGGTTTCTATTTACAGCCTCTATATTAAAATGTCAACACTTGACCCTTCGCCAAATTGGTTATTTTCCTTGACACATCTGTTTTCTCAGATAAAATGAAAACCCGGGTAAGTAAAATTTCTGGAAAGTGGCAAGTCCTTTCATACAAGGAAGCTGTACAGGTCTTTTTAAGTGCAGAGAAACTTTCTGTCTCATAAAACTTCAGTACAAAGATTGCTTAGGGGACAGACATGTTTTTCGTTTCTTTTAGATGAGTCACTAGAATCAACATGTAGATCTCTGTTACAACAACATTCTGTACAAATGGGGTTGGATATGTTTGGTATTCTAGTCCAGAGATGTGCCCAGTTGTTAGCGGTGCACACCAAGTCTAGTGACTACCCTGGCCGGATGTTCAGTCGAGAACTGGAAGAACTGATTCCTGGCATCAAGGTTTGGACTAATTGGATGATTTGCCATGCAGATCTATGGAACCCCCCTCCACAAGTCAGGGATCCAGCCCTTGGGTAAGATATCCAATTTGAAATATACTGAACATTAAAAACTTTTTTCGTCATCATTCTGTTTATTGAAGAAAATGATTATCACTTCTAATATTTATGCAGGGCATAAAATGTCAATTATCTTGTTATATTTTTTCGAGAATCATTTTCTTGATTTTGTTTATTAGTTTGATTGTGTAGGAAGCTATAAGCTTATAAGAATTCTCTCCAATCTGTTCTAGTAAACAACCAGTACTGAGCCATGAGTGTTAAGTTTCTTTCTCAAAGGAAGAATGTCTTATCCCTGATGGGTGTTTGAACCCACAAGGCTAGAGATACTCAGATTACATATTTGACACATTAACTACTCAGCCATGCCACACTTTTCAGTTGATGTTTATTAAGTATATTCATGCAGGGCATATAAACATTATTGCAGTTGCTCCTTCAATTAGTAAGGCTGAAATTTATTATGCCCCCATTTTGAAGAAAAGGGGGTATATTGCTTTGCACTTGTCGGTCCATAGACCAAATGGTTTCCGAGTGATAACTAAAGAACCCTTAGGCCTAGGAACTTCAAACTTGGTATGGTGATTGGTCATGATCAGTAAATGACTCCTATGGATTTTGGGGTCAAAGGTCAAGGTCACATTGACCTCTTGGATAAAAACGGTTTCCGATCAATAACAAAAGAGCCCTTAGGCCTAGGAACTTCAAACTTGGTATGGTGATTGGTTATGACCAGTAGATGACCCCTATTGATTTTGGGGTTAAGGGGTCAAAGGTCAAGGTCACATTGACCTTGTAGGTAAAAAACGGTTTCCGATCAATAACGAAAGAACCCTTAGGCCTAGGGACTTCAAACTTGATATGGTGATTGGTCATGATCAGTAGATGACCCCTATTGATTTTGGGGTCAAGGGGTCAAAGGTCAAGGTCACATTGACCTCTTAGGTAAAAAAGGTTTCTGATCAATAACAAAAGAATCCTTAGGCCTAGGGACTTCAAACTTGATATGGTGATTGGTCATGATCAGTAGATGACCCCTATTGATTTTGGGGTCAAGGGGTCAAAAGTCAAGGTCACATTGACCTCTTAGGTAAAAACAGTTTCCGATCAATAACTAAAGAACCCTCAGGCCTAGGAACTTCAAACTTGGTATGGTGATTGGTCATAACAAGCAGATGACCCCTATTGATTTTGGGGTTAAGGGGTCAAAGGTCAAGGTCATGACCAGTAGATACTTGATAACTTATTAATTGTTTGATCACTGGGTCAGAAGTCATGCATAATAACCTTATCACATGACTAATTGGCTGCTGATAGGGGGCATACATGTTTTACAAACATATCTTGCTTTACTTAATATTAATTAAGCAGGTAAGACAATTCACATAATACACCTGATATTTTATTTCTGTATTTGCAGGCCTGATATAGATGTCTGGGTGTGTACATCAACCTTGTGCAATATATTGAAAGAGATGGACACATCTATAATCAAGTTTTATACAGAAAAAAGTGAAGGTAAGCCAAACTGCCCATAACTTCTTGTAGAATCTCAGGATTTTCAGTGGCCATTGTGTCTGAGATCTTAGTTTGAGCATAGAAAAATTCTTTATAATCTTTGACCCATGGTTGTTTCTGATTCTGGTCTTTTGACTTAAACCTGTTTATTATCACAATTATCACTCACGGTATCTGTATGTTAGTTTATACTAATTTATTTAAGTCTTATTGTGTTGAAAGCTATAAGCTTATTGAAACCCTCTAAAATCCATTCTGGAACCCACCAGTACTAAGCAATGAATGTAAAGTTTCTTGCCCAAGGAAACAACGGCTTGCCCCCTTGAACCCACTCAGCTAGTAATCCTTAGATTACTAGTCCGACATGTTAACCACGTGGCTATGCCATCACACAGAATCTGTATGTTCACAGTGTTTATATTTTATATAGGACTGGAAGCAGTGATTTTATCAGAGGATATAATGATGTCTGGATTTGTGCCACTGTTAACAACACCCCTCACCAGCACGTTTGTGGAGGACACTGTTGACAAGGTAAATTACTCTATGTATAAATATATAGATATGTGCTTTATTTGATTAATCATTTGCCTGCTGGCCACATATTAATCTTTAATTGTGACAAGTGCAGACCAAGATCAGTCTGCACATTGGTGCCATCTGATCATGGTCTGCAATGTTTGTTATTCAGTCAGTAGAAATCTTGTTATTTTCCCTAAAAATGATGAATGGGTTTGTCCAGATTGAAAGATGGACAAGTCCATTTAAAATATTTAAATGGTATTTAAAGGGTAAAATAACATGACATCATGAATTTCTACAGTCCATTTTCTAGGTATTATAGGTTTGTAGTTTTGTTACCAACTTGTTTGAACCATTGTCATTGTCATATATGTAATCTTGAGATTATGAGGTCTTATTTTTCTTGCTCAGGCTAAAAAAAAAAAGCCTAATGAATAAACATTAACAGGGTACAAAACTAACAATTTTCATGATGTGTTACTGTTACATATATATTGCAGCATTTGTCAGTCTGTATCTTCTCTAAAAGATACATGTAAACCAGGGTAGTTTCTAAGATGTAAAGAAATCTGTTTAAATTGTAATTTACTTCATTAGATAACCAAGTATGCGCTCTCTTTGAAAAGTTGCTCAAGTGTTTGGCTTTTATTTATCCCTAGCTATACAGCTGGCTGTCTTCGACTCAAGTGCCTATTTTTGCCTGAAATAATGCAAGGTAGGGCACCTGAAGTTTTCCTCCACTAGTAAAGCTGGAAGTCGCCATCTGACCTATACTGTGTTGGTGCTACATAAATAAAACCCATCCAAAACAAAAAAAAGCATTTTAGTAACTTCATATATTCATGAATTGAATACTTATTTCAATATCCTTGCATTAGATTGAGGATGAATGAATTTACAGTAAAACAAACTTCTGTCAATCTAATTAAATGCTTTTGTTATGCAGGACATGGCCAGAGATTGTCTGCGAGTAGAGAAGTTGCGTGTGTTTGGAGAGTACCTATGTGGAGTGGAGCCTCCAATGTTAGCATACAGTGCTGAGACAAAGAAGTATTACAGTGTGGCGCCATCTGATGGCTACGAGAATGACGAGCCTCGAGGGGACGATCAAGATGAGGCTGAATTGTCAGAGGTTTGATAATTTATATCTTCATAATTATGTCTCCCCCACCTCGGGGGGAGACATATTGTTTTTGCCCTGTCCGTCCGTCAGTCCGTCCGTCCGTCCGTCAGTCCGTCCATTCTTCGTTTCCGGACGATAACTAGAGTTCCTTTTGACCTACAGCCCTCAAACTTCATAGGATGATTGGTCTTATAGAGCTGATGATCCCTATTGTTTTTGGGGTCAGTAGGTCAAAGGTCAAGGTCACACTGACCGTTGGTCAATTTCTCGTTTCCGGATGATAACTAGAGTTCCTTTAGACCTACAGACCTCAAACTTCATAGGATGATTGGTCTTATTGAGCAGATGATCCCTATTGTTTTTGGGGTCAGTAGTTCAAAGGTCAAGGTCACAGTGACCGTTGGTCAATTTCTCGTTTCCGGATGATAACTAGAGTTCCTTTTGACCTACAGCCCTCAAACTTCATAGGATGATTGGTCTTATAGAGCAGATGATCCCTATTGTTTTTGGGGTCAGTAGGTCAAAGGTCAAGGTCACAGTGACCGTTGGTCAATTTCTCATTTCCGGATGATAACTAGAGTTCCTTTTGACCTACAACCCTCAAACTTCATAGGATGATTGGTCTTATTAATCAAATGATCCCTATTGTTTTAATGGTCAGTAGGTCAAAGGTCAAGGTCACAGCGACCATTGGTTAATTTCTCCTTTCCGGATGATAACTAGAGTTCCTTTAGACCTACAACCCTCAAACTTCATAGGATGATTGGTCTTATTGAGCAGATGATCCCTCTTGTTTATGGGGTCAGTAGGTCAAAGGTTAAGGTCACAGTGACCATTGGTCATTTTCTCATTTCCGGATTTCTCCAGTTCCATTCCTGTTTCCATTCACAGTTATTCTCAGCAGTGGGGGAGACATGCGCTTTTTTACAAAAGCATCCTCTAGTTAAAATATTGATTTTGGACCAATGTGAGTTCAGACCCAAAAATTGAACTCTGTATTCTTTTATGTGCGATAGTTATGGTGTTGCAGGTGAAGGTAATAGTTTGTGCCTAAAATAATGAACAAACCAGGGATTTGTTGTGTGGGGGGGGGGGGCTCCTTTTATTCTTCCTCCACCATTAAAGCAAGAAAGTTGCCATATGACATTGTGTGTGTTAATGATATTTAAAGAAGAAGAAAAAAGATGTAATATTTAAGCATTTTTATAAAGCTTTACTCTAAAGTTAACACGAGTTAAAAGTTGTTTTTTGTTGGTTTTTTTTTCAAATAAAGAACCTTTTAAAATTATGCTCTGCTCTTCTAATAGGTTTGAAAGATTTATTTCTTCAATCTCATGAACCCCATTGGTTGTCTGTCAAAATAAGATATAAAAAGAACTAATGTGATTTAAGCTTTAATGTATATCAGTAGGTGTTCTTTGACAAGAATCTGTTAACCACCATTGATCAATATTTTGATACGTTCGCTTATAATCTTCAATATGATGAAGTCTTTTACATAAATCGCAATAAGCTCTCTGTACCTGGGTACGTAAAGATTCCGTCTCGTATTTATCTTTTTCTCGTAAATATTTTATATATTCCTCTTTATTTTTACTTAATTTCTTTAAATATTCAGCCAGATCTTTGACAGATGTAAACTTATGAGTATCTATATAAGTGTTTTTCGGAAGTAGCTTGTCGTAATTCCTGGCTCCCCTCACTACAGTGATTATATCCCTTTGGAACCAGCCAAAAACTTTCTCTGTCATGTAATCTTTGCATACAGAATTTTCAAATGATAAATAAAACTTATAGTCTTTTCCGATCTTTTGAAGGCACTTTGTTCCTTCTTCTTTTGTACAGTTCTTAAAAGGGCCGCATCGACCGTATATGTCCACTTTCATGTACTTCTGTAAAATATTGACATATTTTTCTCGTTTGCCTTCTGTCGGACAATCACTGACTAACCATGCCACCTCTTTTGTCTTTTCTTTGAATATTTGTTCGTAATTTTTTTCTTTTGGGATATCGGTCAAATTTTTTAATTTCAAAGAACCGTATTTATACAATATATCGGAATCCAGTCTGTATGTCATCGTCCAGTTTATAGTATTGTACCATCTCTTTCCGCCATATGAAAACATGAGATGAATAGGGGATTCTATAGATGTGAATACGTAGACCTGGTTGGCATGACAACGTATTGGAGGCTTGTTTATGAGTCGCCCGCCTTGGAATAATACTGCATCTGCTGTGGAGAAAAAATCCTTTCTTTGCTGTGCATTGTCTATAAAGTTTATTGTGCATTGTTTATATTCACATAAACTCATATCTACTGATTTAGCATTCATTCTTAAACCTGAAAGATAAAGTTATTTTCATGTATTAAAAATGAAGCAGAATGGATATTTGAATAAATCATACTATACACTAATGTTCTAAGTCGTAATTACTTATAATGATAGTTATACCTGTAAAGAAAACTTAAGAAAGTTATATAACCTGTTACACAAAATAAGAATAATTGTTACTGGGGATACAATGTAATACCAGTAAATGTTTCTATGTGGTCAGTGTAGTAAAAAATATACCAGTAAAGAAAACTAAAGAAAGTTATACCACAAGTTACACAATAAAAGAAAACTTCTTAGTGGGGATAATACCAGTAAACGTTTCTATGTGGTCAGTGTAGTAAAAAATATACCAGTAAAGAAAACTAAAGAAAGTTATACCTTCTTGCCACAAGTTTCTTTATTGGGAATTGGCCTTATCCTCTTGATTTTGGGAAGAATATTGCTAAAATTGCTTTTCAGGAGTTAAAAAACATGAATGAACTGCATGATTTTAAAGAAAATTTCCATTGGAAAGAGGCCTTTTATAGGCCTTTGTTATACAAGGTGAAAAATCACTGATCATACGCTAAGTTTCTAAGTGGTAAGTGAACAGAAAGATATATCAGTAAAGAAAAAAATTGGAAAATTTACCTCCATCCCACAGGGTCTACATACAATATTTTTCCAGTTTTTGTGTTTTTTGGACTTTTGTAGGTTGTGATTAAATGTACAGATCGTTGTTTTGTAAATGTTGATTTTACATATACAAAACACTTGCCATTATAACAAACAACGGGTAAAGCTTGTTTAGAATCCTTGAGGTCTCTTTCTTAGTGGTTCTTGATGGAAACATATCAGCGTAAAAATCAAAATCTCCAGGTTTAATTCTTAATAGATTAACCACTTGGTCATTGCTAAGCCACAAATTTCCAGGGTTTTAAATGCATACAAAATTTCCAGTTTTGATTTAGAGTCCTTGTCAATTTGTTTTCTTCATATAAATAAATACATACACTTGTTAAGATAAATATTCCAAACAAAAGTCTTCCATTTATAGAAAACAAATTTTCCTTTGCATATTTTTTTTTCTGTGATAAGAGCCACAAGGTATTTTACATAAGAAAGCATACATAATACATGTTGGCATAATATTATTACATTTATTTAATAAAAATAGACGTTTTTATGAAGATTTGCTTCAGGTCATCCAAGTTAATAAAAAGAAATGATTTGTGAAACAAATACTCGATCTTGAAAGTTTGTATATAATAGCTTTTTGACCAAGGTCAATTATTTTTTAATGAACTTTTGTCAATTTTATGTTGTCATATCTTCAAATATAGTTTAATTTAATTTTTTCATCCCCCAGGGCATTTGTGAAACAGACAAAAAAGTAATTATGAAATTAATTGTAGATACCTTCTATGCCAAAGGCAATTTGTAGTTGTAAAATAAAATTGTTATCTTTCAGTATTTACTATTTGTATGAAGAATATAATTACATATTACATTTTGTACTCAATATAACCAGATTGAATTTACACATATGAAACTTACTTTTGATTTTGTGTAGTATTCAAAATGATTGGGATAAGGACAGTGTAATCTCTAAAATAACATTATTCTGGCATTCAACATTACATAGCCAGCCTAATTATATGTAGTTGGCAAAATTTAATAGTTATATAATGTGTGCTTAACACTGTGGAGTATAAAATAAAAAATAAAGAAAAAAAATTTAAAAGTTTTTTAAAAAGTTTAAAAAAAGAAACAATTTGATTTTTTTCAGTTTTATGTTTTTCATTTTTTAAATTAATGAATAACAATGACATTAAAAAAATAAAAAAAATTTCAAAAATTAAATGTTCTTTAATTTATTGTGAAAGATTTAGAAAAATTGCTAAATTTTAGAATAAATGGCTGGTTTCTTCTCCTTTATGAGGGGTTTTTCCCTTAATAAATATTACCCCCCTTTTTAAAAATCATTACACCCTTTATACATGATTACCATCTTTATTTCATGCATACCCCCCTATATACAGTCATTAAATCTTTTATACAGTGATTTCCCCCCAATTTTTTAAAATGATTTCCTCCCTTTATACATTTACCCCCTTTTTATACTGTTACTTCCACCCTTTTTATTTCCTTACTCCCCCTTTATCCACAAGCATTACCCCTTTTAATTTTTTCATTATTCCCCTTATATAATATTTTACTTTTTATTTTACACAAAGAATTACCTCCCCGTATATACAGTATTTCACCTTTAGTTTTACACAAAAAATTACCTCCCCTTGCAGGAAGAAGATGTTGTTATAGAGGATGAAGAGATTATACATATGGAGGAGGCAGGTGATCAGCATGTACAACATCTAAAGGCAAGGAAAGAAGAGCTGGAAAAGAGAATGGAAGAAAAGAAAAGATTACATGAACATAGAAAGGTAAAGATAATGGCTAAACCCTGAACCTCCTGAATTTCTAAATGAAGTTGTCCAGCTTTTGGAGGAGATATTGGTTATTACTGGTCAGTTATCCAGGAAAGCCTGTCACATGGACAAACCTCTGAGATATGACCAAAATATGTTGAAATCAGTGTAAAAAATTAAAAAAAACAAAAACAAATAAACATACAATTAAGTACATGTAACAAATTTCTTGCTTGCGTTTTTGTCTAAATACATGTTATGTCCCATTAATGTCATTTGTGTTTCAAAGAAAGGTTTTGGGTCAAATAATTTCAAACTCTAATGGAATTTCATATTGTATTTTACTTTAGGAAATTTTTACCTAAGGAGTTACTTATGGGTGTTTTGACTTCAAAATTAAAGGAATATATTTTTAACCACAGGATTTATTCAGTCAAGGATTTTTTTCTCTTAGAAACTTTATGAATACAGGCCCAGCTGTCATATTTTTACTTGTGACTATGTCACTTTTGAAAATATTGCATTTGGTGTTCAGTATGTGAAAGATATTTCAATTTTCCACATTAACAAAGAAATTCATTATCCTGTATATATATTGATATAAATATTTTTATAGAAAGTGATAGAGACAAATCGTCACAGCTGTATAGAGATAGAAATTCGTCCAATATTCCTCATTCCTGATACAAATTGCTTCATTGACCATCTACCTAGTATCAACAAACTCATCTCAGACAGACAGTACACCATAGTTATACCTCTTGTTGGTAAGTCGTTTAATGCTGCAATGTGATATACTGGTGAAGTATCCACATCATATGCTGGTAGTTGCCAGTTTGATCATTAACAAGTTGATACAGTATTATAAATTGTAACTGTAGCTCCTTGGCTTTGTTGTGAGAAATGTGAACCAGCTCTGGTTTCTGTCTTAAAAAACTCTAGAACTGGTTTTATTCACTGTAGATAATTTTCATTAATATTCGCATATACATGTAATTATCCTGAATAAATTTGTAATCTGAAGTTTTATATGTTAGTCTAAAATTTTGAATACATGTACTTCTATTTTATTTTATTGAATGGTGTGAATGAATACCTGTATAAGAATAATACACCTGCATTTGACTACACAAAGTTATTGCATTTTTGCAAACAATCATGATTTTGAGAAATTTTGTGCAAGACAGTTGTTATTCATACTCATTCAAAAAAATATGACTGTTAAGTGTTTTGTACAAAACTTAAGACTGTGTAATGCCTTACTGTTAACTAAAACCTTAGTTTTGATAACTAACCAATGTATGGCTGTAATTTCACAGTCTCATCCAAATGACAATGAAAAGCTCGCTATTGATTTAGATACTGCCTAAACACTATTCTTCTGTCAAATAAAGGTAATGTTTATATATTTCAGTCATCAACGAACTAGACGGCCTAGCTCAGGGTCAGAGGATGAAAGGCCAGTATGATAATGAAGATCATGCGAACAAAGTTAAACATCGTGCTGCTAACACTATAGAAATGCTGGAGAAAGAATTTGAAAAGAAAAATTCCCACCTGAAAGCGCTAACTTCAAAAGGCACTGTCATGGAAACCATATCATTCCGTAGTGAGGAAACTGATTCTAGTGTAAGTAGCTCTGATGTAAGAAATGATGCTTTTGCTGTTTTACTATTATGGAGCATCATCATTATTTATGGTGCTAAGCCTATGCAGTTAGGGAGTGTCTTGTGTTATTGTTAAAATCTCAGTCTTAGAGTAGCATTTATTTATCTGGTAAATCAAGGAGAGCACAATAATTAATTTAGTTCAAAATATTTTTGTCAATTTTCTCTCAATTAGCAAGTTAGAATGGAAATATATATATATATAATGCTTCGGTGTATCATTCAAAAGCTTCAATGTATTTAATCATTTTGGCTTACCAGTCTTCACGATTGTATAACACTACTTGTTGGAACTGAATGTAGGACAAAACCCCATCAGTTAAAACCCCACCACTCAAAATTTTATAGAGTGGACAAAACCCCATCACTAAATTTTATAGAGTGGACAAAACCCCACCACTAAATTTTACAGAGTGGACAAAACCCCACCACTTCAGTTTTATAGAGTGGACAAAACTTTCTTGTAAACATGTTAAAAAACAAACAATTTTGCATCAGCAGAAACTCAAAAGAATGTGTGAACAAAACATCAATAAGGAGAAAACTGTACCTGAGTTTCTTCAGGCTATTGGCCACTGTATCCGCTTAAACTAAGTACAATGAAGGAAAATAGACTCAACTGAATAAGCTAGAAATGTGCTATTTTTAATCATTAATTAATGAAATGTGCTATATTCTTGATTAATAGTAAGTAGTTTATTTTTTATATAAATAAATTGAAGAAATGAATTTGAAGAAACTAATAATAATGGATAATCCAAGGTCATAAATGTGGCACAGTCTCAAATAAATGACAACTCTTTGATGTTGATTTAACAGTTTGTAAATTGTTTGTATAATCTCATTCATTGTATTATATTGCTATTGAAATAAATGCTATATGCTATAATTATCATGTTTTGTTCTTTAGGGATTTGGATGTGAAGTGGTGGGGTTTTGTCCACTCTGTAAAATTTATTGGTGGGGTTTTGTCCACTCTATAAAATTTAGTGGTGGGGTTTTGTCCACTCTATAAAATTTTGAGTGGTGGGGTTTTAACTGGTGGGGTTTTGTCTGTCTCCCGTTGGAACTTGAACCATGTCTTATTCTACAACAGCACACTCAAAATAATAACTTATTTCATAATTAGAAATTTAAATGTGAAAGCAATGTTTATTCAAGTTTAAATGTCATCGGAACAAATTTGTGTGTCTGATTGAATGAAATATGGTATCTGCCACTATATTATGATATATTTACAGGGAAACAATGATGATCTCATATTATCCTGCTGTACCTATTACTGTAAAGATATAGCCAGGGATTACATGCCCAAAGATAAAGGTGAGCTGCCTTCATGTTATACTGTAAAATCATTATTATTATTTGTTGTGCACTCATTTTCATGGCTTTGGTGGATATGTCAAGTCACAAATTTAAGATCCAACAAACACTGACCAATATTATATTTCCTTTGGTGAACTCATTGGTTTCCAATAAATTCTATATTGGATACTGCAAATTCACTTATATAAGGGGCATGAAAGTTCGTGGTTTTATCAAAACGGGCATTTTCGTGGGTTCTTAAATTCGTGGATTTTCGTTTTCTTGTAAAAAAAAAAAATCAGTAACCTAATGCAAAGTAATCTTAATCGCCGACCATTTTTACTTACAACATGTACATATCTTTACTTGTCACATAGCAGTTGTCAATTAATTAAATCCTTGCCTCTGGGTATAACTCTAATACTGCACAGTTACTGCCATTAATTAACTGCAATTAACACATTTTTGTGACATGATATGCACCTCCATTGCACACACTGCCCCTGTAATTCGCCGATGTAAACATTGCATAATTTATACAACACCTGGCACATTTTAACCAGCGAGTTTAAAAGTTTACACTTAACATATTTGACAGTAACTACACGCAACGTCACAGCGACTGTGTAAATTTACATGCATATAAATTATTCTCAGTAAGTTTATGTGGATCTTGTAAAAGTCGATGGTGTCTTTGATGTTTACAAATAGCAATCGCACAAATACTGATTAAAATTCATATAAACTGGATCATTTAAAAACAACGAAAGAAAGTAATATAAATCTGTTTTAGCAATCGTATTTTCTATAGTTTTGTGTACTTACGACATTAATATCAAAGACTTTTTTTTAAATTAATAAGAGCAAACTGACAATTTTTATTAGCGCTAATTATTGCACTGCCTGGGTTCCCATATTAACTTGATTATGTCAAGTATTCTTGTTAACACAATCAAGTCCTAGTAGACTACAACGATCAAGTATGTATATGCGACATTTGTGACAGTAAATTGAGCACATATAATCTAGTTTTCTTTCACGTTTCTTAAATATTGTAAACGGATTTAATATGTCACAGGGCTACAGATAACATTTTGTGTATATTGGGTGATTACCCCTTGTTTTGTGATCTATTGGGTTTTTTTATATTTTCTTAGAGTTATTTCTGTATTTTTTACCCTACCCACTCTAACAAATTTGGGTTTTAAGCAAATGTTCATGTATTTTACCCAAAATTTCTGACCTTCATTGTAGACTGTTGTAGGTTTTGTATGGTATTAAAAAAGCTACTTACTACTATGCTTTATGGTTTATTGGCCTAGGAGATTTCCAAGCTGCCTGATATGATTTAAAGGTTAAAACAGTCTGAAACAGTAAGATCTGCCTGATGTACAGCATTAAGTATAACTTATGTCTTTACCCACAAGTTCCAATGTAGTTTGCATAAATAAGAATTTATTTACTTTTTCTTACCCTTAGTTATTATTTCTATTGCTTTTTTTGACATTTTAATTGGGTAATTACGCAAATACGCATGTTATCTGCAGCCCTGATGTCACTAACCTGGTTATCTGTCTGTACATTTCACGAAATATCAGCCGGAAAAGAGCCGACGCATGTTTGTAATATATATAACAGAGACAGTGTAAGAAGTATTTGTTGGGATAAAAGTTCGTCGGATCTTAAATTCGTGGATTTACCTACCCACGAAAACCACGAAAATTCGTGCCCCACGAATAATAATGATTTTACAGTAGTTGAGTGCATATGGCCTTTTCAGTGTAACCTCATAACTGGTAATTACAAAAGTATCTGAATGTCATTTCTATAAAGTGTATAAAGCTATATATCTGATGCAAAAATTATTGATTGAATTTTAACAAAAGTTTCCAAAATGCTTGTATGAAATAAATATGGTAATTTATTGCCTTAAAAGTGAATGGCACATGCACAAAATCATTGCTAAATGGATAAAACCTTACTTAAAATAGCAAAATGATATTTTGTTCTGGAACATTTTATTCTATTTACGTTATAGAATTTAATGTGTGTTAAATAACAGAGACATTCTATGTTACAACTTTTTCAGGAATCAACCATATAATAATGGAACCAATATAATTTTACTGTTGATAAATTTTATTAATATCTCATAAGATATAGATTTATACCCTTTAATAAGCATGTATGTAATATGGAAGAAAAAAAAACAAAGAAAAATATTAGGCATGTTTATTTAATGTTGTCCTTTACAATACAGGGTTTTATAAGAAGTTGCATGCAGCAATAAGTCTCAAGATTTATTCCAGGAGGCTTTTGCTAAGTTGCTGTAAGCTGTATTGATTCACTGAGGCATTTTGTTAGTCACTCATTAGCTTTTTCACTGCATCCTGTCAATAATGAAATACTGGTGAGAAATGACCATGAAGTTTATGTTTCAGATGCTCCAGTACGCCTTCACAGGGAAGTTGTGTTGCTCACCGAGGACCGCAACCTGCGACTGAAAGCTCACACGCATAATGTGCCCGTAAAAGATTTACCAGCCTTTATGAAGTGGAGCTCCGCCACATGATTCTTATAACCATGAAACAATATGGCCACTTTCTACCCAGCCTCCCTTGTGAGCTGATATTCCAATAGAGTTATTCCCCTTTGTGTGTGTACTCTCAACAGAAGGAAAACAGATTGATACTGTGATGATTCTTGGAGATCTGTGAAAAACTTCTTCTGCTTGATGTTACTATTTATAGAACTATTGAGACATAGAAAAGTTTGCATGAAAATGAAGGTTTTTGAGCGTGAGAAAATTAATAAATTGTTCTGTTAGAGGAAGATCGATTGATACTGATTTGCTCTTTGTAAGACTATTTCTTTTGTATTTATTACATGACAGACAGAAAAAAATATGTGATATGTTTATATGGAAATGATGGGGTTAATATAATATGTGTTAAAGGTTGCGCTGGAAACAGATGAAAAAGAAATTTGCTTTTAAAACAAACTTTTAATCATACTTGATTACCCTAATTGCATCTTTTAATAAATAATTAATTTTATCTTTTAATCAAATACATTGTATACTTTATCTATTTTCTGATGTTCAGTATTTTTCAACAGTGTCTTAGGCACAAACAAGGCAGAAACAGTTTAAGCATAATTTCAATTTATGATGTTATTAAGATTTTCTTTTATAAGTGATACGGTGCACGAAATTACCAAGCAAAAGAAATATATAGCCTTTAATTATAGAAAACTAATACATGTGTGTGCCTCTAGTTCTGTGAACTTTTTTATATTGTCACAAGTGAAATCTGACCAGCTTTGTGTTTATTTTAACATCGTTCAATATCGTAGCAAATCATTTATTTCCGGAATGTTATTTTTTCAAAATCTTTGGCGTAAGATTATTTACAATCATTCATCCTTTATCGCTGTATACTAAATTCTGGTAATAAACAGTTAAAGATTATTGAATACTGAGGATTTTTGTGAAAAATATTGTTCCACAAATGACCGATTTATTACGATATTGGCCGATTTTAGAAATTTTTTGTCGGGAAAGCTTTGCAGTAAGACTACGTTAAAAATATGTCTATATGAAAAAGTCTATTGCTCTTGCTTTGATGGGTACTATGTTTATTACTCATTTAACACTTAACCTAAAAAACTTTAATGTTATACGTATAACATGTGACTAGTCCAGCTTCTATTATTATTTAGTTCCAACAGGTTTATAGTTAAGTGCAACTTTTTTTTGCATCCTCGCAGTACAATTTTTGGCAGGTTTTAAGAGACTGATAAGAGATAATATAAGCATGAAAGAGTTTCCAAGTCATTTTGTTTGAAATAGTTTCAGATTTTATTGATAAGTAATATTTGTTCTTGTTGTAATTTGCAGTCATCATTGAAATTGTTAATGCAAGTTTATTTTATGGCCAAAGGTTGGTTAAAGTATTAGAAATGTATTGTTATTGAATAAACTGTGATTCTTTGCAAGTTTGTGTGCAGGTAAAAATTTCAAATTTTATTACAGAGAGAGAGTGAAGAACCAACTAACTTTTACAGTCCTCGAAATTTATTTGATTTAGACAAGTTTGCCAGGACTGTATTTCAGTGCCACTGTTTCTTATAGTACTTTCAATTATTAATTGATGTTTACATGATCCCAAAAGCTGAGTATTTAAGGTTGCTTGCTTCATATCATTTGTTTCTTGCAACTTTGGGTTTCCGTTTGATTCAACCAGGGACTTACATTCTGTCTAGTGAGAGAGCTTCCAGGCTAACTAATGGAATGTCAAGAGATATTGCTCAGAAATTAACCTTCATGACTGAAGTACGATTAGCTTTGTAAAAGCCACTTCAGGGTTCATTCATTATACTTGTTTAGTAAGTTTGTTGTGTTTGAAAACTTCCAATGTCAGTTAAACATGTTTTATATGCTATCTTTACTGTCAAGCACCAATTAGTATTTGAAACACAGAATTTGCTGATTTGAGTAGTAATTTTGATTTTGTGAATGTTGTTATGTATCAACAGTTGGCAAATAAAATTTAATGCCTTATCGGCAAAATAAATGCCATGTTATGGCGTTCCCTTCAAATTTAACTTAAATGCTGTATATTGTGCACAAAATTTGTTCTTGAAAATGAGGTAAAATTATTTATTACATTTGTTTGACACTTATCAAATGTGATGTCAACGTTTTATATGTTTTACTAATTGAAGATATTGTAGACACTATGAAAATTACCTGTTAATGAAATTGTAATTTGACCTTGACCTCTAAATTACCTTGACCTTTATGGTCATATTTTCACAAGTAATATTTAATGTGATTTTATTTTTTTATGAAACAATGTGAGAAAGATGCAAGTGTGTTTTATAAAAGAAAATCTTGATATATTGGGATTATTATAAGTTAGGGCGGAGGTTTTTTAGTCAAAATTGTTATTGAAAGATAGAGTAAAAGATAGTGCTTTTTGAATGAAATAAAATGTATAGACTTTGTTTAGTTAAATTTAGGTAAAGTTTATTTTTATTGGCAGTGATCTTTGCAATAGTGTATATTGACCTTGTTTGAAAATGGCTTTAATTTTGTGTGTTTTGTCAGGTGAACAGGTGTACTTTTTACAAATGATTAAATTCAGAATTTTGCATTTTCTTGTTACAGTTTGAATTATCTACACAAGTTATATATTATTAAGTTCTGTGTGCATATTTGGTAGATTTACAATGTTATCCCGAGGTCTTCAATTGTAACTGAAATTTCTGCTTATATTTTTGTCTTTTTTTTGTTTTATTCTTTAGAAAAAAAATGCTTTTTAGGTTGATGTGATAGTTCATGCTAATAGAAAGTTGTTGACCTAAGCATATTTTATAAAAATGTTTGTTTTATGTGAATTTAAATTCCAAAACTATAGCTGATAAGCACATCTCCAGGTATATACTTATTTTCATGAAAAAGTAAAAAAGATCTGAAAATGTTTCAAATAGTAATCAAATAAACTAAAAACTATTATTTTTGCTATAGACTGTATTGACATAATTATTTCCCCCTGTACAACAAAGTTGTAAGGGGGGTATACTGGAATCAGCTTGTCCGTCCGTCCGGCTGTCCGCACTACCGAAAAGAGATAGGGGGCCATCTAACTGTAAACAGAACAAAAGAGAACAATAGAGTTCATTCCGTAACAATAGAGTAAGGGGCCATCGGCCCTCTATTAAACAATAGAAAATAACAAAAGAAATGGCCCCTTATTCCATTTCGGACGGACGGCGGTTTTTTCTTGTCCGCCCAATAACTTAAGATTCCTTTGACCCTTAGTCTTCATATTTGGCATGGAGGTTAGTCATGATTAGTAGATGACCCCTATTGATTTTGAGGTCACTAGGTCAAAGGTCAAGGTCACAGGGGCCTTGACTTCAAAAAGCTTGTCCGCCCAATAACTTAAGATTCCTTTGACCCTTAGTCTTCATATTTGGCATGGAGGTTAGTCATGATTAGTAGATGACCCCTATTGATTTTGAGGTCACTAGGTCAAAGGTCAAGGTCACAGGGGCCTTGACTTCAAAAAGCTTGTCAGCCCAATAACTTAAGATTCCTTTGACCCTTAGTCTTCATATTTGGCATGAAGATTAGTCATGATTAGTAGATGACCCCTTTTGATTTTGAGGTCACTAGGTCAAAGGTCAAGGTCACAGGGGCCTTGACTTCAAAAAGCTTGTCCGCCCAATAACTTAAGATTCCTTTGACCCTTAGTCTTCATATTTGGCATGGAGGTTAGTCATGATCAGTAGATGACCCCTATTGATTTTGAGGTCACCAGGTCAAAGGTCAAGGTCACAGGGGCCTTGACTTCAAAAAGCTTGTCCACCCATTATCTTAAGATTCCTTTGACCTACAGTCGTCAGATTTGGCATGGAGGTTAGTCATGATTAGTAGATGACCCCTATTGATTTTGAGGTCACCAGGTCAAAGGTCAAGGTCACAGGGACTTTGACTTCAAAAACTTTGTCTGCCCAATAACTTTAGATTCCTTTGACCCACAGTCTTCATATTTGACATGGATGTTGATCGTGATTAGTAGATGACCCCTTTTGATTTTGAGGTCACAGGATCAAAGGTCAAGGTCACAGGGACCTTGACAAAAAAAAGCTTTTCTTCTCAATTGCTAAAGAATGTCCTGTCCGCAATGTATTGATTTTGACATTTTCACATTTGAAGCATGTAGAATACATAACTTAGCAATGCACTGGCTAAGTAAGCTTAGATTTGGCAGGGAGGTTGTCCTTGAGCTCTAAATGGCCACTGTTGATTCTGACAAAGTGGTATGCGGGGGTATTCACACCATGATAGTGGCAGTTCTAGCTATCATTACTTATGATAAGAAAATAGAAAATTGAAGCTTTTTACTGTCGGTGGGAAAAAACAACATCTTAAAGTAGTCCCTTAAAATAGACATGAATTTTGACTCCATTCACTACCTGTTTATTTTCCATATTGTTTTTAACAAATTTGAAGTAGAAATATAGTTACAAATACTGAAAAATTCTGTCATTAATCACATGTAAATTTTTACTAGAATTTTGAATCTTTATGCTTTCACTAAAATCTTAGTACATTTTTCACAGGTTTGATTTTATCAAAATATTTTTGCTCATCTGGAGGTGTGCAGCTTTAACTCTGTTAGGAGTGATAACAACATTATGTTGATAATAATATTTAATTCAGTCCAATTCAGCATACAGCATGAAAAACGTTTCCTTGGTTGTGGCATTTCCTAGACTATTTTTAATCAGGATCTTTTAGATAAATTCTATTTCAAAGATTCTGTTTTAATAGACTATTTTTGATACAGTTTTGCAAGGTTAATTCACTGACCTGGATGTGTAATGAAAATTAATTAGCTTTTTTTATTGGGTAGTCAATATGAAATTTACCAACACTTAAAACTGTATTACTTTAACAGTAGTATTATTAAGTTAACATTTGTTCAAATTATATATAAGTGCAAAACTAAATTTTTTTACATGTACTATATTTAGTAACATTATTTTCTTTAAGAATAAAATTCAGTTAACAGGGTTTATTGATTGTTATGTTATGTCAAAGTTTTTTTTCAGTTTGCTTAATAATTTATTTCTGTCTTTTGCAGCAATTGTTTAATAAGCCTTTTTTTTTTAAAGTGAAAATTGTACAAATTCAATAGCTTAGTTGCTAAATATCTGTTTTACTAAATTTGGAAAAAAGTTTGGTCCCCAAAAAATTTAAAAACTTTTTTGTGAATGATCAATGTTTTTTTTTTCTTTTTGGGAGATAATTGTATGTAATTTCAGTAGGGCTGTGTGGGCTTTTCCGGGTAACCCCCCTTTTCCTGCTTTTATATGTGTATTGGATTTGTTTTTTTTAAATATGGAACGGGTCCATTCACATTTTTAGTTTTACAATATATATAAACGGGTTAAAAAATACAAACAGTTTTGGGGAGTTTGGCCGACTGCACAAATGGTGATGGTCTGGCTCTTACTGGGGAAAAGGGGCTAATAAAATTTTTGGTTCATCGGGCCCCAAGGGTGTTATTATAAACCTCCGGGAAATCGGTTTGGTCCCTGTTGCCTCTCAGTCAAAAAAATTTTGGGTTTGGACCATTTTTTTTCCCAAAATTTTGTATTCTCATGTGACACATATATTTTTGGTTTCCCGGAAAACAGCCCTGTTTCTGGAAAAAATACTTCTTTAAGAATTGAGCTGACATAGTTATTCTGGAACATTCTTATTTTAAGTTTAGGCATAGGCATGAAGTTTGAAATAGTCTGAATTAATTTAACTTGGTGATATATAACCTAACTTTGGATTAGTTCCGGGTCAGCTTGTGCCAAGCTTCTATTGTCTCATAGGAAGAGTGTATGGCAAGAAAATCTGTACCTCATCATCAAAGCCTTTCCCGAGGGTTAATCTACACAATATATATCCAAAATTGTATGAGTAGAGACAATAAGGTATTAAAAACCTAATACGGAGAACTAGAAATTTGGAATGAATCTACATTAGATGTCTTCGTATCACGCTCTTTTAAGCCATCGTATTATTTTTCCTTCTGGATATAAAATACGATTTTCATGAAAAACACCATTTTCTGAAAATCCACCGAGACCCACGCGTTATTTTTCGATATCGTTGCCAAATAATATAGTACTGGTTACTTAAAAAATTTTTTTAGGAAGGTACTTGTTTCTGCCAATTTAGACTTAATTTGGTAGAAACATAGCCTCTGTTAAATCCAGCATGGAGTATTAGTTGTCGGATAGAAATTTGATCTTTCCTTAAAAAAAAAATTAAACTTTCTAATTTTGTAAATAGCAAAACATTTTTGGGAAAAAATGGTGCCTCTATCGGTCTAATATTCTTGAATGAAACAGTGCAATGGCTTGGGGCGCCCCTTGCCCCCATGGTTTGGGCACAAGAATCAAGAGACCCTGTTAGTAATATCACCATTATACCATCAATTTCTTTTGAAATTCGCTGAACTTGACAATAAAAAATGAGATGAATTCAAAATTTAAAACAGCTTTCCAGATGCCCTTTTGTTCATTGGTATTACTTGATGCCGGATCTTGGTCCTTCTTTGTATATTGCAAATGTATATTTACTCTGCGAATTCTCCTAAACAGCACAATTTTCCGGAGTCTAGGTAGACTTACCTTATCTAACCTTATATTTTATTTTCATGGCAAATTAGACAATGCAATAGTCTGGATGATTCCCTTTATACGGCAATAGGCCTTCGGCAATAGGCTAGGCACATGGATGGTCACCTGATACCCGCGTACCATAGGCCTTTAAACCTGCTCGGCAATCCGTGAACAGGCTGAGAACTTTTAACTAGATCTATATCAAACCGAAACATGTAACATTTTAAGTTTTGCACTGTTTCGTGTTTAATCTATTTTTATTTAAAAATCTACAATTAAAATAGAAATATTTATGCGTTTTGACTGTCAAATCACATAAGACATTGCAAAAAGCATCATTGCGTGAAGTCATATCATGCACAACAAATGAGACGCAACAGCTGTGTTTTAACTAGACATTTTTTTCATTGAAATATGAATTTTAAATTGTTTTTGCAGTGCATTAAATGATTGTCATCGGAAGTTCTGCTTGTTACTTCTTTTTATTCCTGAATAAGTGCATTCAATTACATATTATCAAAAATAGAAGCTTCTTTTATTCATAATTTCAAAATTTATGACTGAATATGCACAGAAAATTACCCAGAAAATTCACGTATCAATGAACATCGTGGTAGAAATGTTTTAAGATATTGCGTAACTGTACAGTAACTAATTGTCAAAAACAGAACTCAACTCCGATGCGTAGTTATTTTAGAAATCGTGTTTTAATGCAATTAAAAAACACAAGTTTGGTGCCCGCGAAATTTTGAATGCTAGTTTCTGATTGGTCGACTGGATAGTCGGCACTGATTGGTCGACCTACCCCCTGGATACCATATATAAAGAGCATTGTTGTCAGGCTGGCACGTTCAGATTCATACATCTGCAGTCAAAGTTAACATTGAAAATATGCGCTCTGACAGAGAAAGACAATCTTCATACTATTCGTAAGTGTTTTAGCATTTTGGACATTTGAATTAACGCATAAATATTATATTTTTTACCTACGCTATACTGTTACTGTTATTTCAGTTTCATTTAAGTAATTTTTCGATATTTAAATCGCGATTACAGTCTGCTGCTACATCATAGTGGGCGGGGTAAGGTTTACTGAAACTTGATACACAATGACCAGAAAATAATAAATTGTACAATATTTCCATTGTTTAATTTTATTTCCAAAACCTTTATGTTGTTAAATTGGTGCCGTTTAATATCGATACAGTTTCGGTAAACAAAATAGTAAGTTTTAAAAATGCCGCCGAAAAAAACTTAAATCTAGATTCTAGGCAAGCCTAAAATTCTTCCGAAAAATGCATTGTTCACAATAAGTTTTATTTAAAACACGACAAAGCTATAATAAAAGAAAGAAAAATATTTCTAAGATTAAATTGGATTGGAAATGAACAGCAAAATCGGGTTGATTTGATTCTGCTGCAAACATTTTTCTTACTCTTGAGACTTGACATAGCAACCGCGACTTGTTCTATTTATAGATTGTGGTTTTTCCGTTGATGGTTACAGTAGACATATCACATAATGATCAAATATCTTTACATCGAAAAAATATTTTTTATTAAGATAATTTTTGAGTGATGGAAACTTACGAAAAGACGATTTTCGTGCATGGAAACCGATACATTAATTCATTTGCGGGGGACTATTTTCTCTAAGTCCGCCATTGTATTTGAAATCTATGTTTTGATTGGTTAGATTTCATGCGCAGAATCCGCTCCTTAGATACGAGTAATGGCCGCACAAATATTTGATATTTGCATGTAGATTCTAAGCAGTGTTCGCGTTTACTGAGTAAACATATCAATTTACTCGCTAAAATTGCCAGGGAGGAAAGAAAAAAGGGCTGTTGAGTCCCTGGGACGAAACACTTTTTCCCCGATAATTGGTCAATTCTCTCTTAAGTTTTTTTGCTCTGCTTGAAAATGATTTTCTATTCACTTTAAATAAATTGTATTATAAGAACTTGACTTTCACCTCATTTTCATTTGTTCCTTTCTCATTAGCAATGCAGATTTATATCCCAAACGTAGACTAGGAGCAAGTGCTCGGCCTCGTTTTGGGCCAACCTATCAATGGTATCCGCGAACATCAACAGTCACAAATTTGATTGTATTATGAAGTTATGCAAACATTGACATTTTTGTAATTGAGGACTCGTTCCATTTGAATTGGGACGTAACAGATCTATTAGCACTGAGTCCCAGGTACTCAGTAAAGTTAGGGAAAATCGCTAACACTGAATTCTATTTTACTATGAATCTAGCTTAAATTAACTCTTCACAATTTTTATATGATGTAAAAAACTCGATAGTTATTCTTTCCCAATTGTTTTGTAGTAGACTATCAGATGATCATGTGCTTTTTTGAGATGTTGACAATTTCTTTGTATTATGCAATCCATGTGCAGGTTTTTTGTTGTTGTTGTTGTTCTTCTTTTGTTTTGTAATTCCTGCCACTTTAAAGGTTAAAGCAATAAGACTTCAGATTAATGCTAATTTTCATAAAAAGATAATGTTTTTAAAATTAAAATAGTATTGTGAAATAAACAAAGTCAAAGAAAATAATTTTCACATAGCAAGCAGCACCAGCAATCCACTAAATTACTAAAGAGACATCAAAATATTGAAGGAAAAAATAGAGCTTCCTACTGTGTTAATAATGTGCAGTAAAAATAAGGTGATAAATACTGCAAAATCAGACTGTCCTTAATTGCAAATAACATGTAAATTATTACATAATCTTTTTACTTTTCTTAATCTTAAAATCTAAGTTCATTTTTCTCAACTTTAATTTTCTTGAAATGTTTTGGCTCATCTGTCAGGCATGCAAGTTTAAAACCTGGACAGAATTAATGTGGCCATAAACAAGGATAACATCTAGTTTAGTGGGTAAACAAATTAAAATATTTGCAATTTAGCACACTCGCTTTCCTCTCAACCCTGCTTTTTTTACATGTTTATATTCAAAACTTCAATAAATTTGAACTAAATTCAGAATAACAGCATAGTTATTAAAATGCACAAACAGTCATTTAGTTCAGAGGTCCACTTAACTAAATTCTTTCAATCCTAAGATTTTACTGTAGTAATGGAAAATAAATTAAGAATTCTATATATTTAGCTAAACACTGTTTTTTCAGTGACTAAAATTGATATTTGTTGGTTTGAATGCTCAAGAAAATTGCTGTGTATAATAAGTTATTTATACTTTTCTTAATTTGAATTCAAATACAGATCAGATCACAGTGATTTTTTTTGGCTGAGTTTGAACCCGAAATAAGGCCTCCTCACAATGCCAAAAAGCATAAAAAAATCACAAAAATGTGTTAAAAAATTCACAATTAGCAGGATTGCTTTTCAGCACCAAAAAAATCAGGAACTGACACATGACAATCTTGAGAATTTGATTAATATATTTGAGGGAATAAAAAGAAGAAAGCTTAACCTATGAACATAATTATTAACTGTATGAATTAAGTGATTACAGGTGATGATTTATTCTTGTATATTATTTCACAATTTGACAGATAAGCACGCTAAAAATTCCCAATTTCAGAGGTACAGATTGCTGTGAAAAAAAGTTTTAAAAAATCACTGGATGATCATCTTTGTAGATCCAGTATCAACAATTCTTGTTGGACAGATATTTTGACATTGTGTTAACATTAATTTTTTTTTTCATTTGATTTTTTTTTTCATTTCATTTCTTTAATTTTAATATACATTTGTATTTTCAGACAAAGAAGACGTTCTAGATCTAGGTCTAGGCGTCCCAGGTCCCGGTCGAGATCTGGATGTACCAGGGACAAGTGCCATTCCAATAGATGTAGGGCTCCTAGTCCCAGGTCTAGATCTAGATGTGCCAGGGACAAGTGCTATTCCAAAAGGTCTAGGACCCCTAGTCCCCATTGGTCTAGGGATAATAGACCTAGTGGTAGTGGTACTAGTTCTTCGGTCATCAAGATAGACCGGACATCAACACCTCCAAGAGAGGAAGTGCCTCTAGTACTTGATCAGCTCAACGAACCAGAATTCTCTGAGCTATTTGGTACACAGTAAGTACTTTATACAATTTCTTTGAATGAAAAATAATTAAAATTGTACCCATAATTAGATATTTTTAGACTGTAACATTTTGTTCTATTAAATAATAACAGATTAACAGTCTCTCCTTTTTTAATTAACAGTGATTTGTGTATTTGCTAATTATATTGTAATAATAATAATATAATAATAAGGAAATTATTTATGACAATAGGTCCTTTTTCCATGTTAATCTTCAAAAAGATGGAAAACATAGCTATAGAAAAAAATGAAAATGAATTATATTTTCTTTATTTAAACAGTGCAAAATTTTACTATATTAATTTACAGCTGACAAAAAGCAGGGTTGGGAAAAAATGTATTTTAGATATCAATTTAATCATATTTTTTTTCCAAATAAAGATTTTCAGAAAAGGGCCTGTTGTCACACTCATGTCATGACTGTTTTTATTGATCATTGTTAAACTTAGATTTATACTTAACATTTAAATTATTGTTTTACCAGCCTCACACATGAGATGATCTGGCAGATGGAGGAATGGCGTCTTGAGGCTGAAGAGCATTTTGACTTCAGTCTCCTGCTGTCTAAAAATAGCAAGGACAGCAGTAAGAAAGGTGCTCATCTCAATCATATTATCATGACTGTTTATATTTTATTTCAGAACTTCACCAGTGTCAGATGGATAAATTATTTTTATTTTCTCACTTCATTTGAAAATGATGCATTCCATATATTTTTATATTTTATTTAATATTTCCATCTTTTTTCAGGTATAAAACTCTTACCAAAACAACAAATTATAATTCTTATGCCATATGTGAAGTATAATGGCCTTTACTAGATTGAAGTGAATTTATAATTGTTGTAGTAGTTATAATGTATTAACATTTCATTGAATTTAACAAAAGTTACTATATATTTCAGTGAGCCGCAAGCGTGGTAGGGACAATGATACAGATTGGTACCCTGCTGCAAAACGGTCTGCCATCCATGTCAACCCAAGTCATCCCAACTTTGGGAGGTATTTTTACTAGTTAGTTACTGTAGTGTAGTAATGCTGTAGGGGGTGTAGGGTAGTTAGTTTTGTTTTCTAATAAGTTTTTATCCAATAATGTTGTCAATAACCCTTCAGTTATTAATTTCACCAGTTTTCTGAAATTTTATCTATGTATCCAGCTATATTTTGGCTTATTTTAAAAGATTGGGATCAAACTTTTTTATCTAAGTATTATTTATTTAAGTTGCAACCACTTAACCTGAAAATACTAACTTCAGCAAACCTTGATGCGTCCCTTATGAACTGTTTTATAAGTAATCAAAGTGGCATTTTTCGTTTTTAACATGATTGATTGATTTGGTTTGTAAAGTACATATAGATCCTTTCAAGCTTTATTGTTGAGGAAAACATGTCTCAGTGCCCACCCAGGTGCACCCCATGTGGATAGCTGCCACACATGAATGAAAACTTAGCCCCTGTTAGGATTCATACCCACTGTAGTATAGTAAGGGGATAAGTGGTTTTATGTAGACAGTCTGCTTCAAGTAGAAACAGAATGGTAAAAATGGTTTATGGTAAAAACAATAATGAATTTTTATCTTTGCACACGTTGCTATATTCTTTTTTGCTTTTCACTGACTTTTTAAGATATTATTTAAGGCACCTTGCTATTTTTTTTTAAGTAAGATCTAAGAGCCATTAGTCTTCTTTCATTTTTCTTAGAGTTAAATCCCTTTCTAAACTTAGTAAACTTCATTTGAAGACATTATTAAAATTAATTTAAATATGAATTTTCAAATTTTTTAAACATTTTGGGTTTATTGAATTCATTGGTTTAAATAGTAGATATTAGCTACAGCATTTGGTAGATATTAGAATTTAAAAAGATTTAAAAAATACAAAAAAAAAATATTAAAATTTTTGAAAAACAAAATAAAAAAAGAACAAAATTTTTAAAAATACAAAAAAAAATGTAGATTTATATTAAAGGTAGATAAGAGGTCAGTTGTCAAGTACAATAATTTAGGTATTAATTAGTGCAGGGTGATACAGGCAGTTCTAATCTTTGACTTGTCAGTAGGAAGTAAAGGGTGGTATGAGAGATTTGAGACCTTGTAGGTAAGGGGTGGTCTGAGGTTATTTTAGATAGTGTAAATTTATGGTCTATAGGTAGTAAAGGGTGGTACGGGCGGCTGTAAGGGGAGGTTGGAGGCCGTTTAGTTAGTGTTTAGTTACATATTCTAAAGGTACTTAAGTACTATGTGAACAGCTTTTAAGGAGGTCAGATACCATTTAGATAGTATTATTATATTCTGTTAGTAGTAAAGGGTGGTACGGACGGCTATAAGGGGAGGTTGGAGGCCGTTTTAGTTAGTGTTATATATATTCTAGAGGTACTGATAGTATGTCAGATGTGTAGGGTGGTCAGATACCATTTAGATAGAGTTTTTTTTATATTCTTTAAGTTTTAGTAGTAAAGGGTGGTACGGACGGCTATAAGGGGAGGTTGGAGGCCGTTTAGATAGTTTGACTATTTATAATTGGTAGTGAATAGTGGTATGAATGACTAAGGAAGTGTCTCTGGCCATTTTACTTTCAACGCAGTATTTATAGAGATTGTGATCTTGCCACAAACCCTTGATAAAAGCCATCTATAGGTATATTTCTGCTTTTTTGTTTAAAGTGAACAATGAACAAGAGGGCCATGATGGCCCTGAGGTCGCTCACCTGTATATAGCCCAACCCCCCCCCCCCCCGGCCCAATTTTTACCCAAGGGCTTTTATTTGTTTATTTGAACAGACTTGGTAGACACCCATAGGAAGTTGTTTCATGCAAAACATCTAAGTTCTAGCTCATTGGGTTTTTTAAAAGAAGATTTTTTAAGTTTTTACTATACACATAGAGTAAAAAACAATGACACCCCTCGGGCAGGGCCAGTTTTGACCCCTGGGCTTTTATTTGAACAAACTTTGTAGATATTTACTTAAAGATGTTTCATGCTTAATATCTAAACTCTAGTTATTTGGGTTTTTTCAAAGAAGATTTTTAAGTTTTTGCTATGTATATAAGGAAAATCAATGACCCCCGGGGCGGGGCCAGTTTTGACCCCAGGGCTTTTATTTGAACATACTTGGTAGACACCCATTAGAACATGTCTCATGCTAAATATCTTAGCTCTAGCTCTTTGGGTTCTTTAAAAGAAGATTTTATAAGTTTTTACTATATGCATATAAGGAATATCAATGACCCCCTGGGGCGGGGCCAATTTTGACCCCAGGGCTTTTATTTGAACAAACTTGGTAGACATTCACTAGAAGATGTTTCATGCTAAATATCTAAGCTCTAGCTCTTACAGTTCTTTAAAAGAAGATTTTTTAAGTTTTTACTATATGCATATAGGGAAAATCAATGACCCCCCCGGGGCGGGGCCAATTTTGACCCCAGGGCTTTTATTTGAACAAACTTGGTAGACACTCATTAGAAGATGTTTCATGCCAAATATCTAAGCTCTAGCTCTTAGGGTTGTTTAAAAGAAGATATTTAAAGATTTTTCTTTCGGTTGCCATGGCAACCAGAGTTCTGCATGGAATTAAATTCTTTGAACAATTTTTAAAGGTGACCACCAAAGGAACATTCCTGTGAAGTTTGGATGAAATTGGCTCAGTGGTTTATGAGGAGATGTCTTTTAAAGCAAAAGTTTACGGACGACGGACGGACGGACGCCGGACGAAAAGCGATCACAAAAGCTCACCCTGTCACTTTGTGACAGGTGAGCTAAAAAGTGTTTATGTTAAGAAGGGTTAAGCCTTTGCTTGAGGCAACAACTGTTGCAGCATCACAATAATTTAACCAAGGCTGCACGTTTACAGGGCCCACATTTTTTTGGGCTTATATGCAGCACTTTTCCCCTCCCTTTTGAGTATTTGTTATCTCCCATCCCCCTTTTCATTAATACCAACCAGAATATTTCTGTGCTTCTCAATTCTAGAAGTAGGAGAGACCCTTACAATATTTTTAGAATACTTTATAGAAGTCTCAGTCTGACTTATAGAAGAGCTGCTGGATAATCAATGATCAGCAAACTTCTAGCAAGAAAATGAAATATTAAAGCAGTCTTTCAGATAGAGAAATGCATCACTTGAAGTCTTAGAAGTAGAATCATCAATTATTGAATAAGCAGCTTTTAGAGTAGCAAATTGGAAAAGCAGTCATTATTTTAGAAAGTAATAGAGGAATTATTGAATGAGTGCAAGTTCAATACTGAATTTATTGAACAAGTTGAATAAAATTATATTATGTGAGCCTCTGGCGAGCATGATATTATTTTATTCAACAAGTTCAATAAATTCAGTAATGAACTTACACAAATTTAATATATTCTATTTATCACAGGCACCATATTTGTGTAACGCAAATGATGTCATGTCAAAATATACTAGTATGTCGAAAAATGAAACAGTAGTATATTATATGAAGAAAAAAACCCCAGACATATAAGTATTGCAGTTATAGAGGTAGAAAAATGATGAGCAGTTATTAAAATAAAAAAGAGCCAGTTCAACCAGGTGATTTTCCCCGAATAGGTTTTGAACACAGAAAAGTTACTAAGTTTGTCCATAATGTGTTAACCAAGTTCAGCATCAAGGTATTATTATGTTATAGGTAGTTGCTGAAAAAGGTTAAAACTGTTTTAAATATGCAGTGAAAAAAGTATTAACACTTAAGGGCAGTAACTTCAAAATTATGAGGCAGAGTTATGGTTCTTGTGCACTGCACTTTTCCACTATTAGATCTATCTGTCTGCAAAGTTTTAAGTCAGTAGATACTAGTTTTGATACTGTTGGAGTTACACTATGGACAAAAATTAGGTCTGAAAAAGACAAAGGCTGTTAATACTCAAAAGTTATAATGTGCACAGTTATGGTTCTTGTGCACTGCTCTTCTACTCAATGAGATCTATGTATCTACTAAGTTTCTTTTTGATACCTCTCGTGGTTTCTGAGTTGTGTCCCAGACAATGTTCAAAGTGTAAAAATTATAAAGGGCACTAACTCTAACATTAACCAAGGCAGAGTCATGGTTCTTGTGCAGTTCACTTTAACTAATAAGATCTATCTACCTACAAAGTTTCTTGATATCTCTTTAGGTTTCAGAGTTATGCCTGGAAAAAGTTCAAAGATTAAAATGAAAAAAAAAGGCAATAAGTCCAAAATTAGGCAAGGCAAAGTTATGGTTCTTGTGCACTGCGCTTCTGGTCTACCTACTAAAATGCAGACAGATGGAAAAGAGACTACTTTATAGAGCATAAAAAAGGACCAGCAATTATACTTGAAGAAAAGAAAAAATGGATCAGCAATATTAAAGTAGAAAAAAAAAAGAACAGCAGTATTTGAAGAAGAAAAAATTGATCATCTGTATTTGATGTGGAAAAACCAATTAGCATATTTGAAGTAGAAAAAAATGGATCTACAGTATTTGAAGAAGAAAAAAAGAGATCAGCAGTATTCGAAGTAGACAAAAAGAGATCAGGCAGCATATTTGAAGTAGAAAAAAAGAATAAGCGGTATTTGAAGCAGAAAAAGCATTCTTGAAGTAGAAAAACGGATCAGCAGTATTTGGTGTAGAAAAATGGATCCGCATATTCAAAGTAGAAAAATGGATCAGCAGTATTTGGTGTAGAAAAATGGATCGGCATATTCAAAGTAGAAAAATGGATCAGTAGTATTTGATGTAGAAAAATTGATCAGCATATTTAAGTGGAAAAAATCGATCAGCAGTATTTGATGTAAAAAAATGGATCCACATATTCGAAGTAGAAAAATGGATCAGCAGTATTTGATGTAGAAAAATGGATCAGCATATTGAAGTAGAAAAAATGAATCAGCAGTATTTGATGTAGAAGAATGGATCAGCATATTAAAGTAGAAAAATGGATCAGCAGTATTTTGATGTAGAAGAATGGATCAGCATATTGAAGTAGAAAAAATGGATCAGCAGTATTTGATGTAGAAGAATGGATCAGCATATTGAAGTAGAAAAATGGATCAGCAGTATTTTGATGTAGAAAAATGGATCAGCATATTGAAGTAAAAAAAATGGATCAGCAGTATTTGATGTAGAAAAATGGATCAGCATATTGAAGTAGAAAAATGGATCAGCAGTATTTGATGTAGAAAAATGGATCAACATATTGAAGTAGAAAAAGGATCAGCAGTATTTGATGTAAAAGAATTGATCAGCATATTAAAGTAGAAAAATGGATCAGCAGTATTTGATGTAGAAAAATGGATCAGCATATTTGAAGTAGAAAAATGGATCAGCAGTATTTGATGTAGAAAAATGGATCAGCATATTGAAGTAGAAAAAATGGATCAGCAGTATTTGATGTAGAAGAATGAATCAGCATATTAAAGTAGAAAAATGGATCAGCAGTATTTGATGTAGAAAAATGGATCAGCATATTGAAGTAAAAAAATGGATCAGCAGTATTTGATGTAGAAAAATTGATTTGCATATTTTAAGTAGAACAAGAGGGCCATGATGGCCCTGAGGTCGCTCACCTGTATATAGGCCCCCCCACCCCCGGGCCAATTTTTACCCAAGGGCTTTTATTTGTTTATTTGAACAGACTTGGTAGACACCCATAAGAAGATGTTTCATGCTAAACATCTAAGTTCTAGCTCATTGGCTTTTTTAAAAGAAGATTTTTAAAGTTTTTACTATACACATATAGTTAAAAACAATGACACCCCTGGGGCAGGGCCAGTTTTGACCCCCAGGCGTTTATTTTAAAAAACTTTGTAGATATTTACTTAAAGATGTTTCATGCTTAATATCTAAACTCTAGCTATTTGGGTTTTTCCAAAGAAGATTTTTAAGTTTTTGCTATACACATATAGGGAAAATCAATGACCCCCGGGGCGGGGCCAATTTTGACCCCAGGGTTTTAATTTGAACAAACTTGGTAGACACTCACTAGAAGATGTTTCATGCTTAATATCTTAGCTCTAGCTCTTTGGGTTCTTTAAAAGAAGATTTTTTAAGTTTTTACTATATGCATATAGGGAAAATCAATGACCCCCTGGGGCGGGGCCAATTTTGACCCCAGGGCTTTTATTTGAACAAACTTGGTAGACATTCACTAGAAGATGTTTCATGCCAAATATCTAAGCTCTAGCTCTTACGGTTCTTTAAAAGAAGATTTTTTAAGTTTTTACTATATGCATATAGGGAAAATCAATGACCCCCAGGGGTGGGGCCAATTTTGACCCCAGGGCTTTTATTTGAACAAACTTGGTAGACACCATTAGAACATGTTTCATGCTAAATATCTTAGCTCTAGCTCTTTGGGTTCTTTAAAAGAAGATTTTTTAAGTTTTTACTATATGCATAAAGGGAAAATCAATGAGCCCCCCCCCCCCCCCCCGGGCGGGGCCAATTTTGACCCCAGGGCTTTTATTTGAACAAACTCCGTAGACACTCACTAGAAGATGTTTCATGCCAAATATCTAAGCTCTAGCTCTTATGGTTTTTTAAAAGAAGATATTTAAAGTTTTTTCTTTTGGTTGCCATGGCAACCAGAGTTCTGCATGGAATTAAATTCTTTGAACAATTTTTAAAGGTGACCACCAAAGGAACATTCCTGTGAAGTTTGGATGAAATTGGCTCAGTGGTTTATGAGGAGATGTCATTTAAATAGTTTAGCTATTAAGCATGAAACATCTTCTAGTGAGTGTCTACAAAGTTTGTTCAAATCAAAGCCCTAGGGTCAAAATTGGCCCCGCCCCGGGGGTCATTGATTTTCCTTATATGACTGTGTATAGCAAAAACTTAAAAATCTTCTTTGAAAAAACCCAGATAGCTAGTGTTTAGATATAAAGCATGAAACATCTTCTATGCATATAGTAAAAACTTAAAAAATCTTCTTTTAAAGAACTCAAAGAGCTAGAGCTAAGATATTTAGCATGAAACATGTTCTAATAGGTGTCTACCAAGTTTGTTCAAATAAAAGCCCTGGGGTCAAAATTGGCTCCGCCCCGGGGGTCATTGATTTTCCTTATATGTGTATAGCAAAAACTTAAAAAATCTTCTTAAAAAAAACCCAAATAGCTGGAGTTTAGCTATTAAGCATGAAACATCTTCTAGTGAGTGTCTACCAAGTTTGTTCAAATAAAAGCCCTAGGGTCAAAATTGGCCCCGCCCCAGGGTGTCTTTGATTTTCCCTATATGCATATAGTTAAAACTTAAAAAATCTTCTTTTAAAGAACCCAAAGAGCTAGAGCTAAGATATTTAGCATGAAACATCTTCTAATGAGTGTCTACAAAGTTTGTTCAAATAAAAGCCCTAGGGTCAAAATTGGCCCCGCCCCCGGGGGTCATTGATTTTCCCTATGTGCATATAGTAAAAACTTAAAAATCTTCTTTTAAAGAACTCAAAGAGCTAGAGCTAAGATATTTAGCATGAAACATGTTCTCATGGGTGTCTACCAAGTTTGTTCAAATAAAAGCCCTGGGGTCAAAATTGGCCCCGCCCGGGGGTCATTCATTAGCTTGACTTTTTTTTTTTAGATATATACATATTATATATATACACATATATATTTAATATTTATATATAAATATATATATATATAAAATATATATATATATATAAATGTATATATATATAGATAATATAATATACATATATATATATATACATATTATATATATAATATATATATGATATATATATGTATGTATATATATATATATATATATATATATATATATACACATATATATATATATATCATATATATATATATATATACGGGTGAAACCGGTTGATATTTCTCTTCAATTATTTATTACAGTTTTGTTAATAAACCATTGCAATGTAAACTGGAAAAGGCATCATTTCATTCTTTTTTTCTCCCGCTATTTTTATCCGTATTGTTTTAAACTTTACATTTTGGATATATATATATATATACATATACAACCAAGTTTGTTCAAATAAAAGCCCTTGGGTTAAAACTGGCCCCGCTCCAGGGGCCTATATACAGGTGAGCGACTTTGGGCCATCATGGCCCTCTTGTTTTTGTTTCTGAAAATGAAATGATAGTGTTAACTTAGGGTTCAACAGAGTTATTTCCGGAAAAGAAATTCAACCGAAATAGGAAGTTTATTAGGAATTATCAACCATCAGATATGCGGAGATTGTGGCAGAAGTCAGGACTTTCAAGACAACCAGTTGAGCACCTTCTGTTGACTGGTGTATTATTTTCAGTCACTGATTGTGAAGTCTTCTGGTGAAGAACTGAAACATGGCATTGTGGGTATAATACAAGACAGTAACAATAAAGAAATATATTCAAAAATGAAAGATATTCCAGCCTTGATGGAGACAAGAATTACCCATATGAGGACCAAGCAATATTCAATATACAGTACGTAATCCTGACAGAAAAAGAACACTTCAAGAGACTTAGAATAAAGGGATGACAATATGCATTTGCAATGAATACCTTCAAACTTTGACATAATACAGCCTCAGTATTACTGTTATAGTTGACCATTAAATTGGTGCGGTAAAAATATTACTACCTGGCAGTGATTTTACAATGTGTGTTCAGTAATAAATAAATACTGTGATACCAGAATTATTGCAGATGTTTTAAGTATATCAAAAGAAATTTGTTTTACAATTCTATTGTTTGAATTATTTTTGCCCATCTGCTTTAACTAGAGCCAGTGTGGCAAATCATTAATTTCTTTAACTGGCAAAGAAATCAGATATTTTATACATGTTGTATCTTTTTTTCCCCAAGTAAATGGATGTACTGAACTTTTTGTGAATATTTTCTACAATTGTTGAAAATTCAGATACATTAGTTCACATCATCAGGCTGTGTAATATTTTTATCATAGTCATTTTCTATTTCATTAAAATGTGTTCTTATACATGTAACATCAAAGGCAAAAGAGAGTTAGAGAAAATCACTTGAATCCTGAAATTGTAATTCTTATGGTTTCATACTTTAAATGAATGATGATTCAGAATGATATTGTTACATCATTTTATCTTCAAAGTCAAAAGAAAGTCTGTTAGCTTGACACAGCTTAATTGATTGTGCTTGTAAAGTAAAGATACCAACTTAATTATTTTTTCACTCATCGTCTGTGATGTAAAACATACGGAAGCGTCCTGGTGCCAATTCATAATGTTCTATAAAAAAATAAACTCCTACGTAGGAGATAAAAAAAGCCTAATTAGGAGTTTGTAACTCCTACGTAGGACTTTTAAACTCCTATGTAGGACTTTGTAAGTCCTACGTAGGACTTTATAAATCCTACGTAGGACTTTATAACTCCTACGTAGGAGATAAAAAAGCCTAATTAGGAGTTTGTAACTCCTACGTAGGACTTTTAAACTCCTACATAGGACTTTATAACTCCTACGTAGGACTTTATTAGTCCTACGTAGGACTTTGTAACTCCTACGTAGGACTTTATAACTCCTACGTAGGAGATAAAAAAGCCTAATTAGGAGTTTAAAACTCCTACGTAGGACTTTTAAACTCCTACGTAGGACTTTTTAACTCCTACGTAGGAGATTAAAAAACCTAATTAGGACTTTATAACTCCTACGTAGGACTTTTAAACTTCTACGTAGGACTTTATAACTCCTACGTAGAATACATATCAAAGAACTGAAAGCACAGAGTTCGACGGACATGTATGCTAGAGTATAACTTAAGATAGCATATTATGTAGGAAAATAAATTATATGAGCCGCGCCATGACAAAACCAACATAGTGCATTTGCGACCAGCATGGATCCAGACCAGCCTGCGCATCCACGCAGTCTGATCAGGATCCATGCTGTTCACTTACAAACCCTATTACAAGTAGAGAAACTGATAGCGAATGGCATGGATCCTGATCAGACTGCGCATCCGCGCAGGCTGGTCTGGATCCATGCTGGTCGCAAACCCACTATGTTGTCTTTGTCATGGCGCGGCTCATATTAGTCAAGTTGTAATTGTGGCAAGCCACTTTAGTAAATACCTATAATCTGTAGCCAGAGATGATTTTGTCATTCTCTGCATATATTAAACGATGATTCTGTATTATGTACGTTTAGTTATATTTATTATACACATGTACACAAAATGTATGGGTTAAACTTTGTTCAAAGTAGGATATACAATGTAATTCATTATTAAACATACGCAAACCGTTATCTTCTTAAACTTTACGGAGCAGGAACAAGACACTTCACTACCCCCCCGCCCCCTATAAGGATTTAATCATTTGAAACGGCCGAAAATGGATAAATTGCTCGTTTTGTTCAGCTAGTTCGTATTGAAATCGTAATCATTAAAGCCTTTTAAAATTTTGATATATATGCTTGTCAAGTAAGTTTTTTTCGAATAGCTGTAAAGCAATTTTTCGGGATACATCGCCAATGCTTACAGACACCTCACCCTAAGACACTGTACACTCTAGAAACCTGAGACATTTTATTAAAAGGTGAAGTGTTGCGGCATGGCCGTGTGACAAGTAGCCTTATGATCGCTAGCCGCATGGGTTCAAACCCCGTTAGGCGCAAGCCGTTGTTTCCTTGAGCAAGAACTTAAAACTTAAATAAATTATGTATGAACCAAAGGTGAAATGTCCTCTATATTTAAGATTTGAGGGGGGGGGGGGGGGGTAAGTGTCTTGTTCCTTCGCCGATATACCGGTCTGGAATGTTGAGATTTGCAAAGCATTCTGTATGCATTTCTTATAAAGTCATAAAGTCCTACGTAGGACGTTTATAAAGTCCTACGTAGGAGTTAAAAAGTCCTACGTAGGAGTTTAAAAGTCCTACGTAGGAGTTAAAAAGTCCTACGTAGGAGTTTTAAAGTCCTACGTAGGAGTTAAAAAGTCCTACGTAGGAGTTATAAACTCCTAATTAGGCTTTTTTATCTCCTACGTAGGAGTTTTAAAGTCCTACGTAGGAGTTATAAACTCCTAATTAGGCTTTTTTATCTCCTACGTAGGAGTTATAAAGTCCTACGTAGGAGTTAAAAAGTCCTACGTAGGAGTTTAAAAGTCCTACGTAGGACTTATAAACTCCTATTTAGGCTTTTTTATCTCCTACGTAGGAGTTATAAAGTCCTACGTAGGAGTTAAAAAGTCCTACGTAGGAGTTAAAAAGTCTTACGTAGGAGTTTAAAAGTCCTATGTAGGAGTTATAAACTCCTAATAAGGCTCTTTTATCTCCTACGTAGGAGATATAAAGTCCTACGTAGGAGTTATAAAGTCCTACGTAGGAGTTATAAAGTCCTACGTAGGAGTTACAAACTCCTAATTAGGCTTTTTTATCTCCTACGTAGGAGTTTATTTTTTTATAGAACATTATGAATATGCACCAGGACGCTTCCGTAAAAACAGGTTCCGTCAAGTATACTGTTTAATTTATTATTAGCTACACAAAAAGCCTATCAGAAAGGGTAAAGCTAAAACTTTTTCACAAGTTACCATTCAAGACCCTATAACATTGTAACTGGGAAACAAACAAAAAAGAAATATAGATGTGTAACTCTATTTTTATTTTCAAAACTTTATTAATTGATTTTTCCTATATAAATATAGTACAGCAAAATACTAGCTGAATAAGAATTGCACTTGTTTAAAATTGATTTACAGCAATTTTTGTAACATCACAAAAATCAACTTTGAAGTAAACATTTAAATTCAGAAGGAAAGAAAAAGTAGTCACAATAATTATGAAATTATATATGTGTTTTTAATATATAAATAGGAAAAAGTAAGTATGTTTGTTTTCTTTTATAAAAAATGGAATATATACAATAAGAACAAAAACGCATTTAACTGCCCATTGCAAAATGAAATTTGCACATTTTAATAATTATTATGCATTAATTAATGAAATTTAGACGGGGGAAAAGATCTCCTAAAATCTACAAAAATGTAAAATTAACGCCTAAATAAAAAGTAAATCAGCAAGTTTAAAGTTGCTTTAACTGTAGAAAAATGTGCAAAAGAGTTGAAAAAGAATAAAATTATCTAATTTTTCAGAGACAAAGTACCTAAAATTATCACAGTTATTAACAACACACAAAACAAAACATAACACGGTATAATATTAACAATGTAAGTCACAACAAAAAATGTTGAGCAGCCAGGTCAACTGTGAAATATGACACTAATATAAAAATTGTGTATAATTATATAACAAGTCAAATTCTTTTTTTCGAAACTGGGCTTTAATTGCAAGGAATTCAAAGTTGTAGACCACTAAAATTTTTAAAAAACAACTAAACAACTTTTATCAAATATACAAAACATCAACATCAACAAGAAAAGACCAACAACCAATGTTAGTGAGAAACAATACAATAACAAAAACATTCATTTTCAAATTCATTTATAATTTTTTTCTTTGCACTAGTTTAAAACGTACCTTTAATTTTCAAATTCATGTTTACTGATTTTGTTTTCATCGTATTTTTATGAATGCAACACTATGTTCTGTTTTGAAATATTTTCATATTTTAGGCGCATTTAAGTTATAACATCTATTTAAAGAGTTTGAATTCATTATTTTTGTATTAGTTAATTTTTTTGACCATTTTTTTTTAAAGAGAAATTATGACAAAATGTTTTAGTAGTAATCTTCAAATGGCATATTTCCATGCCTGTTATGTTGATGTGTTACGCCATAAGTTGGTTCCCTCTGCATTGGGCCCATTATGGAATATACCGGGCGCCGATACGTCGAGGTCATATAGTTGGAGAATGGATAAAGATTATCATTCCTTGGAATAGACAATCGGTTCATTCCTCGGGCTCTTTGGGTCTCTGTCGGTGGCAATCCTTGATTAGAATACTTAGGGTGTATTGGCCAGTCTTTATTTTGTTTGTCCCATTTTCTGATGGCTGACGTTCCGACATTGTACTGCCATGGCTGAGAGCATGGCTCGTGTCTGTCGGCAACTTTAGGAAGTTCTTCCCGTCTTAATGTTGGGTACCCAGAATCGTACCATTTGTCTGTCCAATGCTGAAATATTAATTCATTAATGTAAGTTTTATAATGAAGTTGCAATTTATTATGCTTCCTTCAAAAAATTTGAACATCAGCCAACACTAATAAATGGTTATTTCTGGAACGCCATTTAAAGCAGCATGCCTTCAGATTCATGCTAATTTTCATGAAAAATGTTTATTAATGTATTAAAAGGTAAAATATTTGTAATAGATCAAATACAGTAAATCTAATGTTGCAAATAGCACTTAAAATTTATGAAAATTACCAAAAATAAGCTGCCTTTATGAAAGACTGTTAATGGCTACAAAAAATTTACCAAATTGTACATGTACATTGTTTTTTGTCTAAAATGATGAGACATAAATACAACAAACACTACATCTGTTAAACTAGACTGGTTTTAACTTTAAGTAAAGAAATTCTGACTGACTGATATGCAGCAATAATGGTTAGAATTAAGTAATATTTCAGCCAATTTATTATCATCTATTTTATCAATAATAAGAAAGAAAATGAACTGGTAGGGTTGTAACTTCTTACATATTTGATAATTTATAAAAAATATTACAAAATAAAGTTACCTGATAAGAAGCTCTTCCAACTTTGGCAGTGTGTTTTTCTGGTCTTTCAAACCTGAATATAAAAAGACAATTTCATTTTTCTTCATATTAAAAATTCTCAAAGTCTATGTCTGCTATATCACAGAAGTTCATAAATGCTGGGGGTGGTAATAAAATAATTTACCCCATTAGGCTATTAATCCTAGATTAAATAAAGATAATTGTATATATTGTAAACACAATATGCTAAAGATTTATTTTTACTATATACTTATAAATGAAATATTGATAAATAAAATGCGTATTTTCATTTTCCATATTTTCACTGAAAAAAAAATTCACTGCAGTGAAACATATTTTTAATATTTTCACTGGTGTCTTGATGGACTACTTTCTTCAGCCAATATACAAAATTTAAGGGAAAGTCCTTCAAATTGTAATGTCAAAAAGAGAAAATATATATATTTGTAATAAATTCAATAATTCTAGTTCTTGCTATAAATACTGGATTCATTTTCATCTTGTGCTATGAAAATTATCATTATTTCACTCAAGGCTACTGCTACTCGTGACATATTTATTTTCATACCACTCGATGAAATTAAATCCTGTATTTATAGAAAAAAACTTGAATATCCCTTATATATTTAAGATATATTATAATGTACCATTTGAGTTTAGAATGAAAAAATCAAAAACATTTTCCTTTAAAAATGGTTTGTGTCTAAATAACTGAGCTGGAAGAAATCTTCACAATTCTTTGGAATTTTCAAGTCAAAATTGGGTTTCAACAATTTTATGAATTGGAAAGAAGCCTTAACTAGCATGGGAGCAGTTCCTGTGCAAAAGCTATACCCAAATTTTTTCGTTTAAATGCTTCGTTTTTTACTTAAAAAATTGATATCAAATCACGCTGATGTGTGAACGAGACAAAATTAAAGTGTCAGTTAGACAGTAGGTACAAAAAGGTTTCAGTTTAAATTGCTTTCACCTGTGTGTTGTCAAAACATGACCTTGTATATGATGAAGGATTCCATCCTTGCAGGCATATGCGCAAAAATACTTATGTATGAGGCCTAGAAAAGGGTTTTCCACTAAATACACCTGTGTACAGATAAGTGGGCAATACGAGAAACCTGTTTCAATATCAGAATTTTGCTCTATATTACCATATTAAATAAATTTATGAGTAAAATATCATGCATACAAGCACTCCATTGCATGTGAATGTGTTGGGTAATGGTGTTGAGCGTTTTGTCAGTAACACTCTATTTCCTGAATGACATCTATTTACCTCTGGTAAAAGGGTCTCTTTTACAATTATAAATGAAAAACAGGACGGATTTAACAACATTGTATAATTGTATAATTTTAATGGGTTATATTTTATGTATTGGAACTACTTCTCTTCATACAAAATAATGAATAATTTTGGTATCCCAAATCAGGCCTCATAACCAAGGGTTATTTTAATTGTTTAGAAAATTATGTGACTTCCATAATTTGTGTGAAGAGCCGAATATTGATGTGCAACAATTAATTAATTTTTTTGCGAGTAAGCTTATTAAAACATAGTTCAGAAATACCAAGGACTTCTGTAAGGGAACAACTCACATGCCATTTTATTAGGGCTCATTTCGATGGCATTGAAAAAAATGTTGTTTAAACTGTTAAATTTCACATGTAGCCTGAACTGGCAATGGCATCTAGCTAAATATAAATTTGGTTTGACTTATTCTATAATACAGATTGTTTTTGTTACTGTCAAATTGAATAGCCTGTCAATAATCAGTATCTCAGACTCTTTGACAATCAGTATCTCAGACTCTTTGACAATCAGTATCTCAGACTCTTTGACAAAGTAAAGACAGCTGTGTTGGAAGTGGCTAATGGCCAGCATCATACAATCATAATCTGATAATTTTGATGAAAATCACATGCAGTAACCATCAATTAAAAAACAAAATCATGTAAATTACCTGAACATTTCCTGTGAACTTGGGTATTTAGGAACATTTGGTGGATAATTTGTCCAATACGGAGTCTTTGTTTGGGCTCCATTGAAAAAGAGCGTGCTGCATTGAGACATCTTGATGCTGGATGTTGTTGTCAATTACGCCTATCGCTTACATCAACGAATAAAAATATTAGAATATTGCAGTTTAATTTCCTATTTAATTACACCAAAGCATTAAATTCAACTTATTATCTATATTTATTAACTATTCTATTAAAATTTAAGTATTTAAAGGCAGTAAACTCATTCATAGATAATGACAACTGCTTTTGTTTCATTGCTTAAACGGCTGTTGCTATGGAGCGTCGACAAAATAGTCCGGCCGCTTACACCACTGGCAAAAAAAATACTGCAGCTGTCAAATAGTGAAAATGGTATAAATCTAGAGAAATTCTTAGCAAATATAAATAAAATCCCTATAATTGTTAAGAGTTACAGGAATTTGTACCAGTGTTGAAGAGGATACTCAAGAAAATGGCAGCTTCATACGGTTTTCTTTCAAATCCAGCAAAGTTGACAAAAGAGTGGTTAGCATTTTTTTTTCAAAATTCAAAATTTCTTTTAAAAAAGCCCTGATATTTGTAAACATGTAAATGAAAGTGAGTCGTTATACTTTAACTTTTATTGTTTTGTTTAATATTTGTAGCATTAAATCCTAAAATGAGCAGAAATAATATTTATTAATGAGCCCATCATGGGTAGCCCATCATGGGTAATAAAAATATTGCATGTCATGTCATTTTTAGTTCTGATTTTCACTCTTCGTGTTGCAATTATTTAGCAGTTTATTGTAAACATTAATGATCAGATGATTAAGTACTTTGTTTTATGACCTAACATAAATTATTTACTTTTCTCATAATTTAGGCAACCTAAGCTGCATGAGTGGAGTGTTTACCATTCAAGTCATCCAGATGTTGCAAGGGTATGTCACATTATTTTGGTAAAAGTTTTAAATAAGTCAGTGGTAACCAAGTCACTTTTGGGGGAAATAATCATGAGAACAGACTAAATTGATCTGTATGGAATTTCATTACCATCATGTAGATAAACTTTTGAAGCTCCATTTTTGTTTCATGTTTAAGTGATTGTGTAATTTTACAAAACTTGCAAAATTTCTGTGTGACAGTTGACCTCTGACATTAAGTCTAAAGGCTATAATATGAAAATTTGACAAAGCCCTTTTAAAGGGGAAGACTTAAAAAAAACCTTTAAATTTTCCGTTTTTAAAGGGTCATTCGAATGACTAAACCGCTTCCCTTTTTTACCCGGAACACCACGTTTTCTAAACAAAAATTGAATTTGTTCCGTTATCGGAATACCCCCCCTTTTTTCATTGACATCATTTTAAATGGGGGGCCCCCATAGAACTGACACTGAAAATTTCATTTATAGGTTAGAAAACTTATATTTTTTAAATTTTTTTTTATTTGATTTCTTTAAAAAATTTAAAGTGTAGTCTATAGCCGGGGGAAACCCCAAAACCAGGACCGCTTCGCGGGGGGGTCTTTGACTTTCCCCCTTTTTCCGACGGGTTAAAGCTTTTTGTGGAATTTGTAACCATATTGCAGACAATCAAAATAAGAACTGTTTAAAATCAGTGAATGGATCAGCCGCCCCAGCCGCCAAGATATATGACCGAAAATGTAATAAAATTTGCGTTAAAAAAAACACACCAGAAAAACAATTATACAAATATTCTATTATGAAAGAAATGGAAGTAAAGTAATCAGTGAAAGTTAAGGACTTCAGGTTGCAGCTTTACTACTAAAACTCAATGTACATGTAGTACATAACCACATTTTAGATTACTGTCATTGATTAAGTTTTAAGAACCAAGAAAACGCTAATATAAGCTTGTATTTATAGGATGGTTGGCGAAAATGGAGTGGAGAAAGACCAGACTGGTATGCATGGAAATCATCATCCAAAAATCCAGACTGGTACAGACGTAATGTGAACACAATAAGGAGAGGTTTGTACATGCATAATGTATATTGATTTATTCACTATTTAAGTCAAATGACCTAACTTTTAAATCATTGGAATTGTTTTGCTTCTGGAACCTATTGGATACACTAATGAACTAAGTTTTAAACCATTGGAGTTTTCAGGACGAGTTGCTTTTTTATTTTGACATAATGACATAATCATCAAATATAATTCATAGATTTGTCACAGGGTAGAGTTAATAATACAAACTCCTGGCGTAGGTTCGTCAATTTAATATATAATACGAAGATAAAGCCACAGCGTCTCAATAAATAACTTAATAATAAGTTATTTCCAAAAATTCTATTAAATAAACTTAAAGAATTTATGTACTAAGTAGAATAGTATATCGTAACTGGTAAGAGAATAAAGACGAAGTGAAGTGAAGAAGGAAAGTTCGCGGGAATTTGGAAGAAAGAAAATGTTAAAAACCAATCTAAAACTTTCTCTCAAAACTCTTTCATACAATGTACAAAACGATTGGACATACAAAAACAGTTCACAAAATTGCACGAGATACAGACATAGTTGAATTGTTTTGGCCGTTTCCGTGAATTTCCGCTCATAAGCGTACGTTACGGAACCATTCGATACAATACAATAGCAGACGATAATAGACGCCACGGAGACAAACGATAATCGACGCATGCGCGGACATTAAGATTACTTTTCCCGCGACTAAATGACGAACAGTGCACGGCAAAATGAACAATTCAAATAATAAATAAAACGACCTGTGACAGATTTAAATTAATTGGGAATACTACAGGCAAAGATTCAGCAAGCTGAAAACTTATGTGGTATGAATTGGCAGTGTAAGTAATGCTGTATAAGACAAATTAGTCATGATCGAACTTTATTGGCAGATTTTTCATTGGATACATGTATTTCATTGATATTCAGGAAGGATCTATTATGAACTAAATGTGATGTAGATGAAGACTGATAATTAGATTAGAAGCTTTAAAATGGGCAAAGATAATTTATAAGAGAGCATTTCAAGATAATTCAGGCTGCTAAAATGCCAGTCTTAATTCATAGATACAATGATGTTACAGAACATCTTTCAAACTGAAGTTATAACCATGTCTAAATATTATACCTTGCAATTTGTTCCTTCTTTATTTACATACGATAGGTGTCTGCAGGTCTATAAATAGAACAATATTTGTTATGGCGTCAGCGATCTGACCAAAAAATACAGTGAACCCTCGACTATAGTTACCTCTTATTCAGCCTCAAACATTATATGGTCCGCAGCCTTAAGTCATGGCCCGTTAAATGTTTGCACACTTGACCAATTGGTTACTATAATGTTATAGTGCTGTGTACTATTTATAAAGTATGTTTCCGTACACACCTCATTATTGCATATTACATTATTCTGCGACAACACACTCAAAAGATAATATCTTCATGTATTTCCTAAATAATACACACAAAATCAAAATCTAACATTTCCTTATAGGAATAACATGCATTTAATTTCACCATGATTATTTTCAGCGGATTACAAGAATATCAACTGGGTATATGAACAACCTTCAAAACCTACAAGCCGTGTTCACGATGATTTTATCTCTGTTACAAACGAGGTTATGCAGAAGGACATGTTAAAACCTTTACCACCAAATAGATATTATGCAGGTGGAATGACACACCCAAAACCCGACCCCATTCCCAAAGAAGTGCCAGTACCTAAATGGGGTCTTTACAACCCGCCCCATTATGAAGAGCCAATCAGATACAACCATTTCCCACCAATAAAATACAACGGTTATAAATAGATTTTTAAATAGATGGAAATATATTGAATATTAGATATTCACCATTGTTGTTGTTTGTTAATCTTGATTAGGTTAAAATAAGAGAATCATGGACACGTTGATAAGCATTTAGTGCTGTAGAAATTTCTTACCTCTCTTTTTATATCATTTTCTTCTATTTATTGATTATAATATACATGTTATGTTAAAGTCATATTTGAATTATCATTTACATTATGTGAAAATTGCAAATAATAGAAATTAAGCTTTAGTTTAAGCTTTTTGCCAGCTTTCATGAGTAAAACATATTTTATTATAACTTTGAAAATACACCAGGAGTAATGGGGTTGTTTTAGACTAAATTTATTGAATGTATCATAAAGTTCTCTAATTTATGTATTTTTGAAGTTACCTTTTTGGCAGTTTTTAAAAAATCATTTAAAAAAAACCAATTTAACTTTGATAAATTATAGCACTTTACTAAATTAGTTAGTTTTACTGAAAGTAACATACCTAGCTAGATTGTCAGTTTATAGTGTTTTGCTTTAACATAGTTAGCAACTTTGTAATGGACATTATTCACAATATTGCGTTTTAAAAAACCCAACAAATAGCATTATCACAAGTTATTTCTATTAAATGGTTGAAAAAATTTAATTACTATGATACATACTCTCAACAATTTTGAATGTCATTTTTATTATGACAAACTGATACCACAGATTTAAAGACTCAATTTTGCTATACATCTACTATTTTCTATTGTTTTTTTTTTGAGAATGAATCCGGTTTTAAAATAGAGGTCAAATCGAATGCAATTTTTAATACTGATAGAATAACAAGAAAATATATTCTATTTTTTTTAACTACTGCCACTTGACATAATTTTATGTAGAATAGGCAAGGACTATGATCTTAAAAAGTGCATTATTGGTGTTTCCAGTTTTTGTTGGTCTTTTTATTAGAAGTTTGTTTTGTGCAACATTTTTTGTTACTTGCGTTTTTTTTATCATTCTGTTTTGGACTGTTAATTGTTTTGAAAACAAGTTGTTTTTTTCTGTGTGCTTTTTTATTAAAAAAATATATTTTTACCATTTACAAAATAAATTATATCTATACTTATGTATACATGTACCATGTACAATCTTGTTACATTTTTTGTTACGTTTTAAAATAATTAATTTACATGCTCAAGCGAAGAAAGTTTGTTTATCAAACATTCCAAATTCTGTTGCATATTGAAACTTTATTACATTTGTGATACATTGTTTTGTTATTTTTATATTTTTAAGTTCTTTGTAAATCACTTTTGTCACTTAAGTTCTTTATAAGTTACTTATGACTATTAAAAATAAAAAAAATGTGATAAAAATATATTTACAAAATGTGTCAAATTACACTACATGGGTAAATATGTAAAGAGGTCAAAGTTAAATTCAAAATTGTCACTACTGATGGGGAAATCATTGAAAAAATTAGAGCATTGTTTTGAAAACCAATATTATTGAACATTTCACATTTTTTATGGACCCTAAAAATTAATGTTTGTTAGTTTTCCTTTCAAATTTGAATTATTGGTATTCAATTTCATTATTTTGATTTGTAATCTGAAGTTTATAAGTTTATCAATCAATCAATCAATCTGATTGCTTTGATTTGTTTTATGAGTTTATTTAGTTAATCAATCAATTACTCAATCAGTTTATTAGTAGAACTGTGCATTTCAATATACATGTTTCTTTGTATAATAATTCTTTTGTACAATGTGCATAATCATTATTAATTTTCTGTCACTGATTTTTGTATAATGGACTAGCCTTGCATTAAATATGGAACTGCCCATTGTCAGTTTCAGGTGTGTCAGGATGATAATATTTAAATTGATTATCCAACAATCTAATCATCTTGTTTTACTACATAGATATGCTGACTGGATTGTCAGTGTGATGCTGGCATGAATTAGTCCAATGTTTTTCTAGCAACTTTTGATAGTTCAAATTCCATATCCTTTTTATCTGTTAATTTCAATCATTTTTATCTTGTTATTTCTCACAATCAACTTTTATCTTGATTAACATTAATTCTGAGTATAATGTGAGCAAATGTTAACATTATGTGAGCAAATTTTGCATAATCTTTGCAGGAAAGCAATATACGAGTACAATGTTTACCTAATGTGAGCATAATGTTAACTTAGTTTACTTAATGTGAGCATAACGTTAACTTAGTTAACTTAATGTGAGCATAATGTTAACTTAGTTAACTTAATGTGAGCATAATGATAATGTTAACTTAATGTGAGCATAATGTTAACTTAGTTAACTTAATGTGAGCATAATGATAATGTTAACTTAATGTGAGCATAATGTTAACTTCATGTGCACAATGAAAGCATAATAATCACTACTCTATACAATCTTTATTTTCTTAATTCCTCTGTCAATCATATTTCTTATATACATATAAATACAAAATACACGGAATAAATTTTAGAAATTCAATACATATTTTGTTTTTCTTAGTAATTATGCATGTATGATGAAATGATTTCTCATGATTGTTTTGGATGGTTTTCACGTGCTTTCAAAAGCACTCGAGTCATGTACTGTCATGGTAACTGCAGTTTGTTCCAGAATTTTTGTACAAGTACTATTTCTTCTACTTGAAAGTAGTAATATACTTCCATGGCACTGCACAGTGTTCCAAGACTTTTGTACAAGTATTATTTCTTCTGCTTGAAAGTAACTGCCAACTTTTTCTGCATGAATCAATGAACAAGTATTGTGGGGCTAAATTAATGTCTTCAGCCATATAAATAAGGTGGGGGCATTTTGTAGCTGTCAGTTTTAGATTTAAAGGGACTCCATTCACTCAGATTTACAAAAGCCCAAATACATAAAATTTGAATTCCTTACATAGATCACATAGGGCACTAAAAATAGAAAGTCACTCAAAAGATAATTAAGGAAATATAGTCTGAAATAAATTGTAAATCTTATTTTTGTACTTTCCTTGGTCTGATTTTAGTGAAGAAACCGTTGCAAGTTTAGGTAATATATCTCAATTACAAAAATTATTATGGAGAAACGTATGAGCAATTTTTGCAAACAGGTTGTTGGTTTTGACCTTCATCAAATGGTACATTAATGTCTAACAAGAACTGTAGGTAGGACAGCAACGCTCCACTATTCTTAGTGCTTGATAGTAAAAACTAGAAATGTGTCCATAGGACACGGATGCCCCCACACGCCACTGTTCTGTCAATCTTATGACTCTAGGTCAAATATTTTTTGGACTACATGTGCCACAAGTTGAAAACTAAAAATCAACAAAGGGCCATAATTCTGTTAAATTTGGTCGCAGCAAAAATTCCTTCCTTTACTACCATCTACACATTAAGGTTGTTAATCCCTGGAAGTTTAAGCAAAATCTGCCATCCGGTTTAAGAGGAGTTGCATTCACAAAATTTCAACATAGTATATAATGAAAAAATCAAAAAAGGGCCATAATTCTGTTAAATTTTGTTGCAGCAAAAATTCCTTTCTTTATTACCATCTACACATTAAGGTTGTTCATTTCTGGAAGTTTAAGCAAAATCTGCTATTCGGTTTAAGAGGAGTTGCATTCACAAAATTTCTACATAGTATATAGTGAAAAAATCAACAAAGGGCCATAAATCTGTAAAATTTGGTCGCAGCAAAAATTCCTTCCTTTACTACCATCTACACCTGAAGGTTGTTCATCCCTGTAAGTTTAAGCAAAATCTGCCATCCGGTTTAAGAGGAGTTGCGTTCACAAAATTTCTACATAGTATATAGTGAAAAAATGAACAAAGGGCCATAATTCTGTTAAATTTGGTCGCAGCAAAAATTCCTTCCTTTACTACCATCTACACATAAAGGTTGTTCATCCCTGTAAGTTTAAGCAAATTCTGCCATCCAGTTTAAGAGGAGTTGCGTTCACAAAATTTCAACATAGTATATAATGAAAAAATGAACAAAGGGCCATAATTCTGTTAAATTTGGTCGCAGCAAAAATTCCTTCCTTTACTACCATCTACACATTAAGGTTGTTCATCCCTGTAAGTTTAAGCAAAATCTGCCATCTGGTTTAAGAGGAGTTGCGTTCACAAGATTTCGGGACGTACGGACAGACGGACTGACGGACTGACGTATTGACGGACGGACGGACAAGTGCAACGCTATATGCTCCCACATTGTGGGGGCATAAAAATGCTTGATACAGTTACCTCCTCCTGTTTGCAGGTTGGAGTAATGATGGTGAACAAGTGTGCAAAGTTTCAAAGCCATATGCCAATGGACTTTGAAAATATTTGAGGTATTACAGAAAATTTAACGTAAATTCTAAGTCAAAAAGGGGCATAATTCTGTCAAAATGCTTGATACAGTTACATCCTCCTGTTTACAGGTTGGGGTAATGCTGGTGAACAAGTGTGCAAAGTTTCAAAGGTATATGTCAATGGACTTTTAAAAATATTTGAGGTATTACAAAAACTTTAACGTAAATTCCAAGTCGAAAAAGGGGCATTATTCTGTCAAAATGCTTGATACAGTTACCTCCTCCTGTTTACAGGTTGGGGTAATGATGGTAAACAAGTGTGGAAAGTTTCAAAGCCAATTGTCATTGGACTTTGAAAATATCTGAACTATTACAAAAACTTAAACATAAGTGGTTAAGCCGATGCAGACACTGACGCCGACGCTTGGGTGACTACAATAGCTCTACTTATTCTTATCGAATAGTCGAGCTAAAAATGATTTTCAATCCAGTCATGTCAAAATCCACAATGGAGTCCCTTTAACAGCTTTTACCCCTAAAACTACTGTCTACAAGTATCTGATCTTATGGAGGCTGTTTTCCACCAGCCACAGCCAGCCAACACAAATGGCACCACAGGAACCTTCCGGCATGCTCTTCACTGACTGACTAATAGTGAAACATCATCCCTCTTGGTGAAAACAACATTTATATAATACCAAACACAGGGGAAAAAAAACAAAAACTGTTACATTTTGAATGTTTTAATGTATAAATTAATACTTAACAATTATAAAACACAAAACAACAAGTATACACAAGTTTTCGGCCATTAATAAATACATATACACAAACAACCAGATTATCAGATACATAATTATACAAGCTTTCAACCTTTAACCCTTAACCTACTAAATTTTCATAATAGGACTTGTCCAGCTTCTATTTATGGAATTGTCCATTATTAAATTTGGGTATCTCAAGATGGAAAATTGAACTTAGGTCAGCCAACATTATTGACACTTTATTCTGGTATAAAGGCTATTCACCTCCCATTCAAGAAGGAATAGTTATATTTAATATTTACATTTGTCTGGTATTCAATTTAATAAAACCCTGTATAAGAAATATAAATACATCATAAAATTAATTTAACATTATATTTAAGTGCACATTTCCAAACATCTCTTAAAGATCCATTCCATAACATTTGGTTTTATTAAATGTATATGCAAAACATCTTAAAGATACATTCCATAACATATACATATGTATATGCACATATATTGTATTACTGGTTTTATATTAAAAAAAACTTTTGACAAGTTATATGACCCAGACAAAATGATTGTACACTTATATAACCTGAACAAAAACAAGGCAAGTTTTACTAGCAAAAATCAATGGTTCTATCACGGCCATAAAACCTGTCAAAAGTAATTAATACTACAAATCAGCTTTCTTTGATTTAATTAGAAAACAATTTATAAATTTGCAACAGCTGTGAATGTATATAGATAATATAATGTCAAGATTTGACATTACAAGTATGCAGAACTTTAAAGCAAATTCTTTTTCAACATTTCAGAATTGAATAATTATTAACTCTAACAATGCTAAATATCTTATATGGACTTGTCCATCTTTCAATTACCGGTAATCATTTAGGATTTAAAAAAAAAAAATAAACAGTGAAAATAATTATAATTTTCAAAATCTTTTTCTTAATAAATAGGGAAAAGTTGCAGTTTATGATCAAATGTGCTGACTGCAATGGTGGCTTGGTTGGTTTAGGATTACCAGTAATGTTTCCAGCTGGCCTGTACAGTTATGTACAGTCGAATTGAAGGCCAATATATATTTTACTTTCTAATTCAAAAATGACTGAAAAATTTCAATTCATCATCATTCATTTTTCATGAAAAAAAAAATCTATTTTTTTGTGTGGCAATTTGTTCAATGCTAGTTTTGATGAAAAAATATAATTCTATAGTACATATAATAATATATGGAATGATTCTTTAAGAAATATGGTTATTTCTGTCTAAAAACTATACTATTACAGGGAATGGAACAAGCATATTATGCATTATCTTTAAATTGTAAAGCATCATATTTACAAAGCAATGTTTATACACTGAAAATATATAGTTCAACCCCTACAGAGCAGCCACTTGTAGACCAATTACCTCTCCAGACCAGCCATCTACAGAGAGCAATTACCTCTCAGTAACTACTGTATCACTTCTTCCAAAAGATAGAACTCACAATAAATCTAACCTCTCTAGAACAATATCTCTCAACAACCACTAAAATCTTTCTCTCTGAATGGGTATTGTTATGTCGAGGTTTTACTGTACATCAAAATCCCCACAGGCAAAAAAGCATTGTTCTAATCAACAATGAAGATATAATTTCTATATCATGCAATAAGCTACTTGACTATCAACCATTAAATTATTACTATAACTAGAAGCTGTAATGCCATTTGTTGAAATTTCCTTTGACAATTCCGTAATTTTATGGGAACTTGCATCAAAGACAACTTGGTTTTGATTTTAAATTTCATTTTTCAGTATTTAATAGTTGAATATCAAGTCATAACCATCCCTTTTAAGGTCATATGGCAACTTTTAAGCTCTTTTTTGTGGTGGAAACCCTCAGGAGCACATTTATGCATTATTTCAGGCATCCGTTAGAATTTTATGAAACCACCAACCTTTCGTAAGCAAGCTGTATAGTTTACTAACCTAAATCCAAAGCCTACAATGAGATTCGAACCCACAGCGGCAAGGTACATGTGATTATAAATCAAAGACCATAACCTCTAAAGCAAGGAGGCCTTTAATAAGTAAAGATGAGGAAATTGTGAAGCACAAGAGGGATTGCATGTTCCAGTTTGTGTTTGACTCACACACGCACACGCGCACACACAAACCAGGTTACAATATAATTTATCACTACAACTTAACTGTTAATAATAAATGGAAGTATCTATACACAATAAATAATGGAATGATTTTGTATCTCATATCAAGATATAAAATGTTTTTCAAGTTTTCATTATGAGCACTAAATATATACATTGTGAGCCAAATATAATTCCGCTATAAGAATATTTTGTAATTTTGTAAAAACACTAAATTTCACCACTTCTCCATAGTTAATCCTAAAATCCAAAAACCTATATAATTCAATACAAACAAAGTATCAACAAAAAATAAAGATTTAAGTTTTGTGGATAATTTTGTGCATCGTTATTTTAACATAGCACATTCCAACATATTTTTGAAGTCTTGCACATTCAACATGATTTTTTTGAATCAGTGTGTTTTCAAATAACTGAAACTGTCTTGGTACAGATTTATTGTAAAAAAAATATTTTTAAACAATTGCTGTACTTGAAGTAGAATTGGTTACATTTGAGAAAGTCTTTTTATCGTAAATGAGTATTTATTTATGTGATGAGTTAAAAGAAAACTTGTTTACTTTTTCAAGAGAATAAAAATTTATTGATATCAACTTTCAAAATCTTGTTAAATAATGACAAACTTATGAACAAAAGTGTTATCTTTCCATTGTATATGTTCACTCTGAAACATGGTTTTCTCCACATTGTATTTAATGAAATACAGTGCTTCATCAGAGGGATATAATCTATATAATCCACAGTATATCACTCACTGTAAATCCATCACTATAATTTTTCATGAAATGGGATGGAATAAGAGAAAAATCTATTTTGATTTTTTAAAGGAAATAATTTTGAAAAAATACCTTTGTGTCAAATACTAACCATTTTGAGAGAATATTAATAATTTCTTACATTCAATTCCATAGTGTATAATTTAGATATATTGGCAAAGTGACTGAGTATATTTAAAGCTATTTGAAGAGTGGTTAAGAAATAAAGCAAAAGATCTAAGCTTATGTAATTCAAAATAAGAAATCACCAAGCATAATCTTGTAATAGTAAGAGTTAAAAATTAATCATAAAGTTGTATTTATTCAAAAATGCAAACAATAATAAAGTAAACATTGCACAATTTTATGAGTCAACAATAATCAAGTTCTAATACTGCACCTCCCCAAATACATGATAAAACCAAACAGTTTAAGTGAAAACCTCTTTAAGGATTGGTCCATCCAATATTATTGTGCCATTTTCTCAAAACTGGCCAAATGCCAAAAAAAATTTATTAGAAATCTAAAAATAGCTTTTCAAGTAGCCTCGACTGGTTCACTTGTACTTGTATCAGCTTCCATGACACAGTCTGTCTCCGATTCATTTCTAGTTTCCATGGCAACATTATCAACTGATAAGGGTAACAGGGGTGATGGTAAAAGGTCCAGACTTTCTGAATCTTCGTCTAAATCAACTTTAACTTTTCTCGGTTTAATTGTAAGAGGCGTACGTTTCAGCACATTTTCAACTTCCTGTTTAAAGTTTTCTTTAAAGTCTTTCATTTCCTGTTGAAGTTGTAAAGCCTCGGCCATAACTTTTTCTTGACGTGTACGTAACTCGGCTAATGTTTTAAGATTGTCATACATCAAACGTAAACCCTCGCACATGTACTCGTTCCCGGATTGTGGCGGGATCGCCTCACCGGACATGTACCGGTCAAACTCGTGCTGTGTCAGAGCCAATGAGTCAGCTGTTATGTTCTCAATAAATTGAACAGCACAACACTGAAATAAAATAAATATTTATTAAGTCTATGAGTGAACCAAAATATGTTAAAGCATGAAAACAATCAAATCAAATATATATAAAATGCAAAACATATTTCTAATTTTAAACAAACAACAATTGTGGACAAAAGAATCAGTTTAGTATTATCAGATATCAACAGAAGTCTGTAATAATTTCATAAAACTGTCTATACAATGTTGAATTTGTAAACCAAATGAAAAATTAACTTTGCTATTTAATCAAATTTACTGTATTACAGATAAAACACTAAATTTTGAATATCAATTGTTTGAAATAGGTTATTGTTTAATATCAGTTTTTCTTACTGTTTTTAAATCAAATTGTTCTGTTGCAATTTCTTTGTCTCCTACATAAATATTATCTCCCTTTTACTAATACAGCATTTAAGATCAAGTTGAACTCATTTTTAAACAAGAGGGCCATGATGGCCCTGAAGTCGCTCACCTGTACATAGGCCCCCGGAGCAGGGCCAGTTTAAAGCCCGGGGCTTTTATTTGAACAAACTTTGTAGACAACCATCAGAAGATGTTTCATGCTAAACATCTAAGGTCTAGCTCGTTGGGATTTTTAAAAGAAGATTTTTTAAAGTTTTTTCTTTACACATATAGTTAAAAACAATGACACACCTGGGGCAGGGCCAGTTTTGACCCCAGGGCTTTTATTTGAACAATCTTTGTAGACACTTACTAGAAAATTTTTCATGCTTAATATCTAAACTCTAGCTATTCGGGTTTTTTAAAAGAAGATTTTTAAGTTTTTGCTATACTCGTATAAGGAAAATCAATGTCCCCCGGGCGGGGCCAATTTTGACTCCAGGGCTTTTATTTGAACAAACTTTGAAGACACTCACTAGAAGATGCTTCGTGCTTTATATCTAAACTCTTGCTATTTGAGTTTTTTCAAAAAAGATTTTTCAATTTTTGCTATAGTTTTACACATATAGGGAAAATGAATGACCTCTGGGGTGGGGCCAATTTTGACCCCAGGGCTTTTTTTTGAACAAACTTTGTAGACAATCACTAGAAGATGTTTCATGCTAAATATCTAAACTCTAGCTATTTTGTTTTTTTCAAAGAAGATTTTTAAGTTTTTCCTATACACATATAAGGAAATTTGGAAAATCAATGACCCCCAAGGCCGGGCAAATTTTGACCCTAGGGCTTTTATTTGAACAAATTTGGTAGACACCCATTAGAAGATGTTTCATGCTAAATATTTAAGCTCTAGCTCTTTGGGTTCTTTAAAAGAAGATTTTTTAGGTTTTTACTATATGCATATAGGAAAAATCAATGACCCCCTGGGGCGGGGCCAATTTTGACCCCAGGGCTTTTATTTGAACAAACTTGGTAGACACCCATTAGAAGATGTTTCATGCTAAATATCTCAGCTCTAGCTCTTTGGGTTCTTTAAAAGAAGATTTTTTAAGTTTTTACTATATGCATATAGGGAAAATCAATGACCCCCCCGGGGTGGGCCAATTTTGACCCCAGGGCTTTTATTTGAACAAACTTGGTAGACACTCACCAGAAGATGTTTCATGGCAAAAATCTAAGCTCTAGCTCTTTGGGTTTTTTAGAAGAAGATATTTTAAGTTTTTTCTTTTGGTTGCCATGGCAACCAGAGTTCTGCATGGAATTAAATTCTTTGAACAATTTTCAAAGGTGACCACCAAAGGAACATTCCTGTGAAGTTTGGATGAAATTGGCTTAGTGGTTTATGAGGAGATGTCATTTAAAGTAAAAGTTTACGGACGGACGGCCGGACGGACGGACGCCGGACGAAAAGCGATCACAAAAGCTCACCCTGTCACTTTGTGACAGGTGAGATAAAAAGAAAATGAAGAAAGAATCTCGGAAACCAAGAAAATATATATGTAATATGTACCAAGTTTGTGAAGATGTAACCTGCCTCTCCCTTCATAAGTCGACTTGGACATGAAAACCTTGTGATAAACTGTATATTAGACTGTAACAGTGGCGGGTTGGCTTTCAACACAATATATATTAGAGCAGGTAGAAAATCGTCGGCACACGCCGGGCCTTCTTTTGACTGACGAATGATTTGAAATATATGTTTACTACATCTTACTATACACGCCAACTTGTCTTGAGGGGCTTTCGTTGAGTTCACCTCAATTATTTCTATAAATAGAAAGACAAGCAAATAGATATAAAATTTTCTGCAATATCCAAATCTATACCAACAAGCATTCTTGTGTCTTTAATTGTGAACACTAAATAGAATGGATATTTTTTCTCTTTATTGCCTTCAAACTAGACAAGGTGATCATTTTTTTTTATGAAAATTTCAAAATAAGACAGTTAGAATAATGAACAGTGTAGACCATGACCAAATGGCACAAATGTTCCCACAGATAGTGGTCTGCATTGACTGCAAAGGGAAAATTCATTTGCTGAAATCAGGCTAAGAATTATAGAGAATGCTTTCAAAACTTTACATCATATTCTTCAACATTTAAATTTAGAACTTACAGAGATTGGTTTATACAGAATTCATTTTAGTTTGATTGTGAAGGAAGCTATATGCTTATAGTCACACTTTTGAATCCGTTCCTGGAACCAACCAGTACTGAGCTATGTGTGTAAAGTTTCTTGCTCAAAGAAACAAAGACTTGTCCCTGATGGGGGTTTGAACCCATGTGGCTAGCGATCATTAGATTACTAGTCAGACGTGTTAACCACTCAGCCATGCCGCTTCTTACAGAGAATTTTTTCATGCTAGTTTTTTTTGACCTGTGATAGCTAAATCGACTAGAATTCTGACTTGCCATGTTGGATTTGAATCCATACGGCTAGGAATCATAAGATTACTAATCAGACGCTTTAACCACTCAGTCATGCTGCGACTTATGGAGGTTTGTTTATGCTAGTTATTTTGTTTACCTGTGATAGCTAAATCGACTAGAGTTCTGACTTCTGATTCGTGCTCATTGATCATCGTATCAAGCTGTTGACCTGTGACCCAGTGAAGACTTCGTATCTGAGTCTGAACTTGTAGGTCTTTCTGTTCGTCGTCGGTCGTTCCCGGACAGAACAGCCACGTGTACATTTTGATTGTTATGTATTTCTCTGCGAAATCTAGTAGAGTTTCTATGTCCTCTTGAGACACGTCTGAAAAATGATTTAACACCAGGTTTGAAACCTTATTTACAACATAATATTATGTCATTTATAGTTAAATGTCACGAGATTTACATATCAATATCATGGATTTTCCATCTCAATATCGTTTTACTTCATAAAATCTTACTATCTAAATATCATGAGATCCAAGCTAACTGCATTCCTTACTTATTCTGAAATATCTGAATATAAGAAAAGCTGTGTAATGAGTAAGAATTCAAAGTTTTTCAGCCTTTTTAAGCCTTCAAAGACACCAATGGAACCGGCAAGCTATGCTTTTTGGTTTTTTGTTTGTTTTTCATTAAAAATTTATTAACACTAACAGGCAATTACCTTTATACAGTGAATGTGTATCCATACGTTTTCCAAGCTTTATATAAAATTCTTGAACCAGATCGGTAAGGTCGTCCACTGGTGCATCTACATTCCGGTACAGCTTGTCAACCAGCACCTGAACCGTCTGAAATAAACATTGAGAAGAATTCATAATAAACTTATCACAATGAAAAGATTAAAGGTCATAAACAGAAATGGCAAGGGAGGTAACAAGTGGCAAAACATGGAATTATCCAAAATTGTGAATCTGATTACCTCCCTTGACATAAATTTCATATCTATAACATTAGTAGATTACTTTTCTGGTATTCAACAATGAAGGAATATTCATAGGACCTGTCGCTCTGTTTATAAATAGGTTACGTGACTGAATGGTTTATTTCAATGCATCAATGTGTCTACACTTTTATATTTTCCAGTGGAGGACTCCATTGAAATTTGGTACGCTATTATACATCTACAATAAGGCTTCCATTAAGTTCCAACTTGTGAATTTGAAAGACTGCAGAATTTCTTATCTGATTGGAATTCACATTATATTGTTACAAGGAAAAGCATTACAATTTTGGAAGTAACAAGCTACAAATTAAATCAAGGAGTAAATTCACGAAAACTTCCATTAATGGAAGCACTGTCTACAAGTAAACTTGTCTCTCTTATACATAATGATTCTAAAGAATATCATTAAGACTGAAGTGATATCTGTCAGCTTACCTTTATAATGCTGACCTTGTGTATTGTCCTGCTTTAAATTTTCTCTTAATTGTCTTATAGACTTAATAAAGTGATCATTTTTAGGGAAAAATTCCGAAATAGGTACTGACTGAATAGCAAATTGAAACAGTTCATTCAAAGTTTAGCAGATTTCAATGTCAAATTTACCAATACCAACAATATTAAACCTGGTCATACTACACTTTGTATTCCTGACAAGGGGTTATCCTTTCCGGTTCTTGCCGGTTAAACGCTTACAATATTACCTGTACATATTTTATCGTAAGTACTGTAGATAATGAAGAAAATTTACTATGCACCTTTAGAAAGTCATCTTCAATCTGTCTACTAAATCTTTTAATGAATTTCTTCAGCTCTTCTTTCACCTGCTCCGTCTCTCGGTCGATGTTAGCATTACGAGGTCTCATCTCCGGGACTGATTCTGAAATAATAACAAAATCATTTCATGTTAATAACTCTCGTCTAATTAACTTTCTGGCCTCTGATCCTTTTGAATTCTGTACTACAAATTTTCATTTCGGACACGTTATTTTCTGACATTCCATTTTTTTTTTCTTAACTGCATATTAAACAAAACTAAACTAAATCCAAACAGGTTACGAAACATATCCAACCATGAGTAAGGTATTTTCTATGAAATAAAAGCAAATATTTACTTTTTTTCCCTCCACTTTAATATGCATAAATTATAAGATATTGTACTGAGAAGAAAAACGATGACTAAAATAAACATTACTTACTTGAGAAAGATAATTACATATATAGTAGAATACCTATATTATAATACCAGTATTTTTACTTAAGATACAATACTGATACTTCTTCAAGTCAAGTTGTGACTTTCCGTCTTTACTGACATGGACTCTCCATGTGTAAATATATATTCAAACCTGACTCTGAATCATCACCAGTGACTGATGATATTCTCAACAATGAATGATAAACCATCAGCTTAACAATGTATTATGTTGAGGAACCTTTGTTCATGTATATTATTTTCCTGTTTATACAAATTCATTTCCTTTTTAGCACAGTATTAATTCAAATAATTCTCTTTTTAGTGAGTATTTCCTTATCACAATTTCCTTATTATAGTAAGAATCAAATAAATCCCTTAAAATTTCATTTTTTTTAAATCAGATTGAGTATTAATTGACTAAATTATCACAATTTCCTTATTAAGTGAGAAAATCAGACTTAATTATTAATTGACAAAATTATCACAATTTTCTTATTAAGTAAGAATCAAATAAATCCCTTCAATTCAAATTTTTCTAGTTATTATCAAATGACTCAATTTCCTTTTTTTAACAGATAATATACATTTCCATTAACCCTTTAACAGAAGGTTAAATTTAAATATATAAAATTCATAATATTATAATTTATCTACTGTTAAATTATTTTTTTTCTCATTATATAAAAGTGTTTGTGTGTTGTTTTTTTACATTCTTTTATGAAATATATACAGAACATAACTTAAGCATAATTATCCTTTTTTCAAATTATATGAAATATGTTTTATAAAAAGTGTGGCGCATTGTCACTAAAATAAAGCAAGTAATTATGGGATGAATAAATGACAGCGAAGCAATTTGTTATATTTGCTGATAGCTTTGCTAAAACTTTTATAAATACAACAGTATTATTTTTTTTATAAATGTACGTCCCACTTTGATAACCAGAGACATTTAATATATATATTATTTGTATATTATAATGTCTTTGTGCTAACACAGGAAACAGTAAATATTCACTTCATTGTGACAATATTAACCTTTTTTAATTTTTTTTTTTCAACTGCCCCTCCCCCTTCCTTTGGAAAATGTAACAAAAACCAACACCCTTGCATCCATCCCACACTCCCCTGAGTATTAGAGAATAGACGGTATTCATACAAATATTCCACCCAAATTACACATATATAGCTTTTAGCCTTATTAAAATTCAAATTTTTCCATCAAAAAAGAATTTTTTTACCATCTCACCTTTTAAAATCTTATACATTTCTATTTCCAAGGATTTCCTGTTATGCTCCATGGTACACAATGTTCCATTTATACTGTCAATTAGCACAAACTCGTCTGATGGATCCATTTTTTATTAGCGGGTCAAAATTAGCACTTTTTGTATCTTAAACCTTCAGCTGTTGTTATTTGGTTTCAAGAATTTCACTTTTCTGTAACATGTAACTTTTTCACATTTTTATCAGTTACAAAAATTAGAAGTTTTCTCATTGCAGCTAAAAATGCTTTCATAATTGTTACGATGAATTACAAATCAGTACTTCTTGACTTTCCAGCTGAAGCCATAATGATATTTTGTTTCTATTTTCACTTTTTAGAATCAAAACCACAATTTAAATTATTTGAAGACAGAAAACGGAAAGGACCAGTTCCACACCAAATTTAAAACTAGCTAAAGACTAACTAGTAATTCACCAATCCTAGATTTTTGCAAACAAATTTTGTAAAACGTCAATAAAAACACAATAAATCCACTTATGAGAATTACAAACACTGTTACATCACACTAATGGAATTATTTCCGATGTTCGATTTTAAGCTGCTCATGGTATTTTACTTAACTGTAATAAAACTAATCAACTGCACGTATTTGTCTGCACCCCTAGTTACAAATGCCTGATCACCTATGTTGCGAATAAGACACCATTATACAGCACTGGTCACTTGTAAAATGGACATTATCTGTTACCACACTGGACATCAGCTGTCACTATTGCGCAATCTAATGTTTACAATAACATTGGTGTCCTACTTAATTTTATAAATACACTTAGTCAACTTTTACTTTACAGTACTAAATGGTTGCTGCATTCAAATGAACCATATAATTACAGTCTATTAATATGCACAAATCCTGTTAATTAACATATAATTTTCTCACTTAAATATGCGTAAATCCCCTCTGATAAACATCAAAAACCATATGGTGCAAAAGAATTTTTAATGATGTAGACAATAGTTTATAAATCAGTTATATAAATAAATAACTAAGCTATATAGTCCACCACTTGCAAGATAAATTATGCAAATTAGGAAAAAAGCTGGTCAGCCTGATATATCTGGATAGTTATGTAATGTCCAGTCTGTTTCTTTGTCCACTATTTTGTCAACTGATATTGCATCATTTCCTCAAAACTTGCAAAGTGTAACAAACATTGGAAACTGTCATTTTTTGACAGTTTTTACATGGCTGTGGCCACCCTTGTTTATAAAAAAAATCCAATATTTCCTTCTGCTTTTCCCTTATTAGGATGTAAAGATTTTTGACAGCTTTTTCTATAAATGACACTTAAGTCAACTTATATTTATTTAAACAGAAATTTTTAATTTCCTACAAATGTGCGTATATCTATCAACCATGATGATACGAATATTAACAAATATATTCTCACTTTGATATGTGTTTTTTCACCCCATCAAAATAATACAATATTACATTTTAACATTATCAAATTATGCTTCTATAAATCATACTAAAGTAAATATTTTGTTATATTTATTCTTTATAGTGTTATATAAATCAGTTGAGATTCTTTTATAATATGTGGGGATAGAATTATATACATGTACATAACTCAATGAAAATTGGCTATAATTGGTAAAGGACACAAAAACCTTTCAATCGTATATTACTTGACATAGTGCTCTTATTCTAAAACACGTAACCTTTCTAAAGACACATTGACCGTATTAAACCAGTCAAATAAAATATCTACGTAATTTGTAAACACTGTAAAAAAGGAAACGTAGTTACCGACTTATATACGGGTTCAGATTTATCATTTATTTTCACACAAAAGAGAAATTGCTGTGCTTATTTGTAAATATGTATATTAGCATCCAATATGACTAATATAGTATTGTATCTAACGGAACGAACAATGGTGTGAAATGTCCGACGCAGTAACCGTTAATGATATATAAAAGGACCGACATATGTCAGCTGCGTGAACAGCTGCTGTTTCTGCCAGAAGTTAACTTTGTCTCGGCCACTTTGTTTACAAACAGAATCATTAATTCTACATATCCATCAATAATATTACATTGTCTGATGCCATATAAAGTAAATAAACATTATTTATAGCTATAATGATAAGGGAGAAATTAGTAGGAATTTCTTTAGCATGACTCATCAGTTCTTTCATTGTATCATAATATGCGACTGTTTAATCCAAATTTATTACATCATAAATAACAGCATCTGCATTTCTAATTAACCAAGTTTCTTAATTTTGACATTCAAAGTATTAGTGTTTCATACTGTATTTGTTTATTTCATCATTTTTATGCCAATTTTTATCCCATACCCTGGTGGGCAGCCCACCAAATTGACTTTAAAAACCAACCAAAATTTGGAGAAACAACGTATCAAAGCAGAAAATGTTTTGTTTATATATTGTATTTGTTTATTTGGTTTCTACGCCAATTGCAATACATTGTAAGCAGTCCTAACTGGCTTTAACCAGTAAATACCAATTTCTCAACAAATAACCAACTACTAATCCAACATAATTTCTGAATTATTGGTGAGAGACTAATTGAAGTCAATGTCTGAGATCAATTGTTAAAGAGAAATTCTTTTCTACTTATTCAATATTTCAAACATTTTCAAAAACCTGTCTAATTTACAGAAATAAATCCTATGTTGGGAAAAGGCCTTATGCTGTCGGATCTGATTTTTTTTTCCAGAAGTGTATATTGTATTATTCATTTTTGATAATAAATTTAATTTTTGTTTGTGCAAAATGTTTGACTGCAGCAATAAGATCCAACCAGATATTAAAACATTACATACTTGCATGGTTATTTATATAAATTCAATTACAAATTTTAGCCAGTGGTCAGTTACATAAATTGCATCATCTTTTTGGACCCATTGCATCATTTTTAAGGCACATTGCATCACCTTGCACCTTGTGCAAACAATCAACACTGTCAATTCTTTGTGGATTACTGACCTTTACAGAAACTAATCTGATAGGTAACAATGAGGAAAATGTATTACAGGTGTATTATGGTAGATCAAATTTGATAAATCCCTTAGGTAAATAGTTACAAATTAAGTTGACAAAAATGATTAGCAATTTTATTGATATTAAAGTCAAATCCACTATAATCTAGATTAAAATATCTAAACAGTACAGATTAATTAAGAAGCACATAATATATTTAATTTGTTGTATATGGTTTGTTACAAAATGAAAAAAAGTTGATTACATATTGAAATAAATTCTTTATGAAAGAAAAAAGTCTAAACTGTTTTAGATGCAACTGATGCAAGAATTGAAAATGAAAACATTCTAAGAATTCAGTAACAACTTTGCACTATTTTAATTTTTAGTATTTGGGTATTGACATAATTATCATAAAGTCTATCATAATCATAAATTCAATCACAAATTCAGTTATCAATTATCAAGTCTGAATTATTAATAACCTACAGATAATTTTTATATATAATATATTGTTTTCTTTCCATTATACAAACACATGTAAAATTTACTTCAGAGTGTGACTTTTCTCAAAAGAGGATTTGACAGGATATAATTATGCAGGAAATGCTAAAGAACTGACAGCCAATTAGTGGACCTGAGAATTTTGTTATTGCATAATAACTGCAACCAAAACATATCTACACAAAAGTATTGTGAAACTGACAGACAAATCACAGTTACACAATTAGTGACAATGTAACAGCTTATGTCAGCTAGTCAGTTACATTGTCAATGTTACATCACATATTGTTCATCCTCATGCCCCTAGGCCTCCAAAATTTGTACATTACTTCATTTCTTTATCATTTTACATTTATCAGTATTTGACATAATTATAACAATCTTAATTGGTCATTGTATAACACACATTTTAGTTAATTGCATCATTTGAGATTTATATTTTCCCCCCAAATAATTAAAGTAATTGAACTGTCTACTCAGATAGTAATCAATGTCCAGTAATAACTTAACTAACATAAACAAAGATATACACGTTGAAAGTAATTATAAGAAATGCACATTGTGTTATTGTTATTACAATGAAGGCGAATTTTATTCTACTTTGAACCACCTGAGCTAGTAATTTATCAATGTGAGGTAATTCTATACTTTGAGTTAATGAAAATAGATAAAAAAATTCACATAGACAGTAATTATAGCAAATTCAGAATGTGTTAATGTTATGACATTGAAGCTGAATTTTATTTTGAACTGTCTAACATAGCAATTAATCAATGTGCAGTAATTCTATACTTTAAGTTTATGATGGTAGACAAAGACAGTAATTATAAGAATTGCGCAATGTGTTAATGTAATGCCCATGTCTGATCATGGTTTGCACTGTTCACTCAATTCATATTTGAAAACTTCCCTAAAAATGATGAATGGTCTTGATGGACAAGTCCATTTTAGATATTTAGCATGGTAAAGGCTTAACTGAGCATTGGCTATACACATATTATGTAATTTGATAGTTTTTGTGGAATACTCCAGCCTTCTGTTTGCTTAGATTGTTTTATTTTCTTTCTCCAATACCAAATATTTTCTTGATAATAATAACTTCAACTGTGAAACTTAAGATGCTGCATTAAATTTTAGGTAAAATACTACTTTAATGTACTTCATTTTACAATTGTTTAGTTTAACATTATGCATAAACAATATATCTACAAGTAGCAATCTTAGTCTGTTTAAAATTTCACTTAAAATTGGCAGTATCCTGTTTTTATGATAAAAATTTAACAATAGCGGAAATTGTTAGGCCAAATATATATATAAAAAAATGTAACTGTTTCTGGATACAAAAAAAAGAACTTAACCCTCAACCAGCTAGTTGATCGAATGTGATCAGCCTTTGCCACCAATATAGAGCACTGTCAGCTTGTAGATCCAGGCTGTCAGATCAGTTTGTAGCTAAATTCTTATATTCTGATATTGAAATCCCTAAAATTTTGAATGGACTCTTCCAAATTCAAAGATGGATAAATGCATTACACAAAATCATCAAATAAACAATTAAAGGCTAAATGAAAACAAAAAAATAGAAACCAGTTCTAATAAAAAAACAACAATACACACTTAAAAAGGAAAAAAACACCTAAACTTTTCTCTAATACAAAGAAGAAAAAAAAGTTACAATAAGAGTATAAGAAGTTGTTATATTTTTTGGTCAAATGAAGATGACACTGGACTTTAAGAGTTTTTTTATTGGCCTCATCATTTTAAAAACAGGAAATTAAACTCCGTATTAACTTCCTGGTATTTTGAATAAGAAATTATCAATACTTAAATTAAACTTTCAACTGTTATATACATGATAATAAATATATGTACAATACTATTACATTTTATAGAACACTAAAATTCATCAGGTCAGGATACAGTGTTATCTCTTTCTTTATCCAATATTAAATATCCTTTTATAACATAATCTTTTCATTTTCAATAACAATAATCAGTGATTTTTTCTCTATATTTAGAACTGAATAAAGGCGATTTCCCCAAGCCCAAAATATATATATTTTCCCCTGAAATGCTGATAAATCTAACTGACTGAAAGACAGAAAGCTGTCCCAATAGATAGCCTCTGCTATGTACCATGCATGTAAAATTGTAAAGAAATTGACAATGAAAATTTTATTAACTGTTTTAGTGGTTGGAATTTGATATTAAATTTACTCCCTTTTCTGATTCATCATATTTTCCCCTTCAGAAAGCAACACATTGCTTTGAAAATTGAGAAAAAATCCCTGATGATTAATCCAAATTAACTCTCAACCTACTGCAACCACACATGATAAACCTTTCCCAGACAGTATAGACCAAGGCATACTGTTGGCTGATCAACATCAAATTTTTCACCTTGATATCTCTAAATCGCTAATGAACAATTCCAAAAATTGAAGCTGGACACAAAAGTTGGCAGGTTATGGTTTGAATAATGAATATGAAACAGAATCAGTACATTTTAAGAGGTTTTTTTTCTCTATCTATCTAAGATGCAAAAAAAAAGACAATTTCTATCTCCCATACAAAAAGACAATTTTCCAAATTTCATAAAAAAAAAACATGTAACCTTAATTTTAGCCTAAAATTCTCCTCAAGAAATCTTTCTTTTCCAACTGAGTCCTGGGATGAAAAAAATTTATTGTAACAATAAAACCTTAAGTATAAAATTCAAGTTCCAAGCAAAAGCTTCTGACCAGTCTTCTTACAATGAGAAAAAGTAACATCATATGAATCTGCAACCAAATTTGGACAGGTAGTACAAAATTTACATGATAAATTAAATGCTATACCTTTAGTTGGTGTCTTTCTGAAAACTGATTTGAGAGTATTGGCTCTTTTGTGGATATGTTGAGTCTTCTTTTCAGCAAATTTTGAAAACAGTGGTGCTCTGTCCGTGCCATCTGGTGACCTATTATATAATAAGCAAAGATTAAGCAACAAATTTTCAATCATTTCTTATCAATGTCAGAACCATTGATAGCTCAGTTTTTGTTTGTTTGGGTTTTATGTAACACCGGCACAGTATAGGTCATATGGAGACATTCCAGCTTTACTGGTGGAGGAAGACCTGAGGTGGCCTTCAGTGCATTATTTCAGGCACGAGTAGAACCAATAACGTTTTGTAAGCTAGCTTGATAGCCTCCTCACATGAAAGAATCCAAAGCCCCTGACAGGATTCGAACCTACAGTGTTGAGACGTTTATCTTTAAACCAATGGGAACCCCGTTCAAGATAAATTACTTTAATCTAACCACTGCAGAATTCTATTACATTTGGCAATCTGTAACAGTATACTATTTCATAAACATGGGAATCATTAAAGCAATGAGAGAATCGAAAAAGTAATATACAGAGCATACTGAAAAACACTTAGTACATTACATTATATACATTCTATTAATATCACATACCAAAAACAAAGTGATTTACATTAAGGAACTAGTCAATTTCCTTAAGGTATTAGGACCCTAATGGGCACTATAAGGAACTAAAAAATTGACATCATAGGTCAGATGTATACCTTAAAGTACACCTGTATGCAAAATCTAAACAAAGTTTACCATACGGATATCAAGTTATGGCCACTTTTCTGAACTCAAGCTAGGATGTTATGAGGGCCCTTTTTAAGAAATGAGGAACCTTTAAATAATCTGCAATAACTTTCTAATGAAAAATGTTTTCCCATTAATTTTTGGTACGAAACAAATAGTTACACTAGTACCATTCAGCTAACAATCCACATAAGCAAAATTATGGTTTCTACTTAAAATTTATGAAATCTGTATAAAAATGTTACCCTACCCCACCCGTTTTTACCACGTGTCTGACCATTTTTCTACTTAGGGGCCTAATTTAAAAAATTCTTAAAATTTACCCAAATGAGTGCCTGTTTTCAAAGTTTCCCTAAAATTTTAAAAAAGTATATTGGTTGATCTTATGAAATATGAAATACTTTTACCGTCTATTTTTTATTATATTACACTTTGAAAATATCAGGTACCATATTTATTACTACATTTAGCATAATTTAGCCAATAAATACCCATATAAATTAAAAAATTAGGATGCTAATACCTTAAGCAAGCCTATTAGCAATTTGCACCTATCATTCATGCACTTTATGCTTTGATTGTATATTTAATGCAAATGATGTCACTTCCCTTTGTAATTGCACATGACTGTGTTATATCATTTTTATTAAATGGATTTATTATACTCCTATGCTGTTGTTTATGTGTTAACATAAATTAATTTATTAAAAATAACAATCATTTTACACTTTCTGTTTCAAGGATTCTTGCTGCTGCTGAGCTTTCTTCTCTTTCTGACACTCTTGTCTGTAGCAAATAGAACAGTAGCCCTGCCAATGCTGGTTTCCGTAGAAGCCACACCCATTCTTACACAGTAATTCGGATTGTCCTATATGAAGCTTAGTTGGTTTCTTTGTTGTCATGGTCACCACTTTTAAAGATTTCTTTTCTTTTAATAATGATCACCTGAAAAATAATGTTATTCCATTTCTTGATAAAGACTTCTATAGAAATTTGAAAATATGAAATTTCTATTATAGGGGAAAGTTTAGGTTTTCATTCCATAATATATTCTGATGTCTTAACTCAAAAGACTTCTGTTGTTTATCTTTGGGGAGGGGGTTGGCTTAGGACTAAAATTTCTAGGACAAACCACAGGTGTTGGCGTGCTGATTGGTCACTATCTCCCCTTACCCAATCTACAACCGTCCTGCCTCTCCAAAACCATGTACACTGCAACATTTTTCTTTAGAAATATGTCTTTAATATTTAATATATGTTATTAATTCAATTTTCGTCATTTTTCACACAAAAAGTTAAAAAACAATATATATATATTTAGTATGTAGCACTTAAAAGTCGCTGTGAGTTTCACTAAAGGAACTTATGAAGGAATAGATAAGACGTTGGAGTGTACATAGTACAAACAGAAACGTCGCTGTTATAGGACTATGAAAGGACCCAAACATTTTTCGTTGTAACAAAAACATACAAATGCATCAGGGCACTGTGCCGTGGCCTAGTGGTTAAGGTATCTGCCTCTGAAGCCAGAGATCATGGCTTCGAGCACTACTCGGGTCACGACCATGGTTCTTCATATGACACCAAAAAGTGACCAATACTGGTTGGTTCCAGGAAGCGGACTCGAAAGTGGTTAGGCCCTAATTTAAGTTGCAAGAATTGTTTAGCAATCAAGCTTAAAATAAATATGTTTAAACCAAACGCATCAGAATAGATCCCACTGCAGTTATCAAATGATTTGGTTAATGTGCACTAAAGTTTAAACCTGAGTTACCCGACTTCTCTTGGGATACAGCCAAGTCTTTGAGTGCATGAATTTAACTATATCTAAAACCAAATAGCTACACTATTATGAAAAGTAAAACTGTTCTTTCATATGAGGAACCTTGTGTCACAAAAATCTAGATTATATCACATTTATCTTTTCATAAAGCTTTTAAACGTAAACAAATGAATAATTATTTTGACGTATCCGAAAATAGTTACATTTCTGGTACTAAAATGGACAATTTTAATGAATTTATACCTCTAAGCGGACTGAAAGAAATGGTCAAATTCAAAAGCAACCTATAATCTAAATAATTACCTACCAAACATTAATATAACCACTCTTTTAAAGCTCAAAAGTCGGAGAATTTTAGGAACTTGACAGATCACAAGATCGATGAGATAATTGAGGTCAATTTCATTAAGGGACGTAACTCTGTAATCTTTACTCAGGCATTAAACCACTATTTTAATCTACGCCACTGTAATGTATATAGGTTCTACAGTACTAAAGCAATTCCTCAATTCATAAAACTTTAACAAATAGTCATATTGTCTGTTCATATTTGTTTCAAATTATTCCTAAAGGCTAACCTAGGACATTCAACAATTTGTCCTAGCCAATGTTGGACCAATATTCACTATCCCAGGCCAACATGTTGCAAGGAATTTTACAAATTTGTTAAAAATAACAAGTGGATTTCACTATGGCATTAAATTCCATTAAAGGCATATATTCTGTGACTATTATGATTCATTATGAATTTGAAATTTGATGCCAATATTGACTTGATTTAAAGGGAGAACCATTTTCCAGACTGTCCAGTTGACTAGATCTATATGTTTCACTAAATGTGACTCATAACCCCACCTAACACCTCATACTAAATAAAGTACTATTAAAAGGTACTGTTAGGAATTCCTACCTATTATGACCACTTCTTTTCATTTAGAGCTATCACTGAAGTTGGTTAATATCTTCAATTTATTTCTGTACTGAAATATTTTCTTATTTAATACTTAATCTAATTCTAGTCACAACTTAATATCTGAAGTTTTATCAACAAGAAACTGTCTGTTCTGAAAAATTGAAATTTGTTAGGGACCATAAGTATGCCTGAAGCCCAATTCATACTTATATGTATTTTATGTTATACCGGAGTATAAACATTTTGTTAATGTATCAAATCTTTCAGTTATACTACGGAAACTGTATTTTTATGTTGTAGAATGGCTCATCAATAAGTGATAATTTAGTGTTTGAAGACTAATTCCAACTCCAGCTGTACTTCATGATGTTTTACCTGTGTACCAAAATTGCTTTCAATCCATTACTTTTTAGGAGTTTTCATGTTTTATTTTATTTAATTTAAAATAGGAGAAAAAGTGACCATAAATCTGTGAAAAATTAGTGGTCTGAATCCAGACTAGAACTTTACCTGTATTTTAATGATCTGTGTACTACAAATTATCCATTATTCATTGCCTCTGTCTACAGTTATCATCTGAAAATTATGAAGTGGACCAAGCTACAACTTCAATTCTATATACCCCCTCTAAACTTTGTTTGCGGAGGTTCCAAAGAACAGTTTTTATAGTTCTGGATTCATTATTTGGTTTCTTCTGTTTGTACTGGTACAATCATTACCAAATCCTATTTATAACAATATGTTTCCATCTTGTCTAAAAGTTTTTAAATTTGACTGTGACATTAAAGTATCACATATTTGCAATGTAAAATACATGCCAGTTTCATAAAATCAAGTACATGTACTAGGATTTGAAAGTAAATATAAACTTTACACAATTTCAACATTGATATTTTACCTTGCAACTGGACTTGTCCATCTTTTAACCACTTTTAGGGTATTTCTTAATCACAGATATGCCAGCTTATCTTTGTCGGCACTAATTGATTAGGATAAAACAAGTAGAATAGTTATCTTGCATGTTTCAAAATGGGGAATAACATTAATTTGAAAGACAAAGGATGGTTTCCAAGTAATTTTGGTAAATTGAAAACCCCTTCCAAAACCAGACATCTAGTTAATTGCAAGGAAATCACTCAAAAGAAATTGCGGACTGGCCATGGATAAGCTCACCTTTTTAGTATTCACATGACCAAATAAGGAACATTGAGAATAATTTTCTCAAGTTTCACTTTCAAAACAGAAAACAACACAGGTTTACAATTATTCATGTTTATTACTATTTGTGTATTGGAAATACATGTTTACAGCTATACTCTTTTTTCATACTGATACACATTAAAATTTACGGCCAATCAGAAATCACGACACAATTTAATCACATCTTACAATGTATCTGATTGGATTCTAATCTATTACGAACTCACTTGTATCGTTTACATACAAACACAGCTTTTGATTCGCTGAAACAGTATATGAATTTCAAATAAATGATTTTATGGGGAAAAAGGGAAAAAGTTAACCATGTAGATTATATTGAATTTCTTTGTCTAAGGAGTATATACACCATTATTTGCACAATATTCAATATGAATGTATAACATATATATATATATTATCCAAAAACAACAATTGTTTCACTCCAAAAGCTTTGCCAGGAAGGTATTGAATATTTTACCATGGTCATCAAATGTCCTAAATTCCTAACACCTTATCTATAATTCCACATCAGTGATCTATATATAGATATCTATATTCTATAAATAGATTTTATTTCTATAAATAGATACCTATAATCTATAAATAGACATCATATTGTCCTGTAAAGAAGCAAATTCATAACAACATCAAATACCTGTCTAAAATATGTGCTCTATCAGTAAAACTTACGCAGGTGTCATACAACAGTATTCTTTATATTAACATCTAATATCCATATAAATTTTCTAACAGTAGCCAAGGAAAAACCTATTTGTAACAAACAAAAAAAACAACGTAAAAATAAATCACTAAATTTCTGCTGCACAATTACTCCAGCAATATTACACTGCAAAATTCAACTTTAAAATCAATGAATGAAACTATTTAGCACTTTCCTATATTACTTAAGAAATTTTGTGTACATACACTTCTTTAATGCATGCAAATAAAAGAAATTCATGAAATAATCTTAAAAACAATTTCTAAACATAAACTGATGGGAAATACTAATTCAACTAACAAGAATTTTATACTTTTAAGACTAATATGGGGGGTCAATTTATAAATAAACAGAACTTTCTATAATGAGTATGAATAAATAAAACTATCTTTAAAATAACAAAATTACAAACAATAATGTATAACATAAATTTAAATTTCAGGCTATTTTTGGGCCATGATTATTTTCTCAGTGGTTACACAATAACTAACTTTGATCATCCACTAAATTTCTGTTTTAACTATCATAATTTCAACAAAGGATTTCATACCTTTGAAAAGCCTGCAAGAAATTCTCTAAAATTCTGTATATAAACACACATAAAAAATAGAGATCTGCAAACTTATTTTCTCATAAGCTACATGTACTTTTTTGGTTATGCAGAATACAATTTAAAGTGCAATAAGATTAGTAAATATAATTCAAATGCCTGATAAAAGCTATAATACAAAAGGAGAGCTTGAATTTTTGCACATAACAATTTCCGAATTATAAATCGATTTACACACTAGATAATCAAAGTTGTGTATATTCTGTATGCTATACACCAACTTACACTTAACAAACAACATTAAAGCATTTCATAAGTAACATATTCTCCTCAGCATTCACACTTTTTTGTTTCAACTGACAACAATATTTATAAACACACTTCTCATTATAGTACTGCAACATTTTCAAAATATAACAATAAATATGCACACATCAAAACTGGGTCCCGTCATAGATCAATCTTTCAACAGCATTACGGTATAGTTTAGTCCCTATCTCTATTGCAATCTCTGTTACGCATTTCTCCGAAAGCTCGCCAAAGCATCATTTCCAAAGTCAAACAAATTTTTTACCTAGTAAATATGATCATGAAAAGACTTAAAAATGTAATTCTCCATCCTATTCTAGAACAGAGTTAAATATGTTTTTAAATGATAATCTACTGAAATGTTCTGTATTTCCTAGGGAGTTACATGTTATATCCGTAAGGTTGTTGTGGCATGCCACCAGCTGGCATTCCACCAGGTGGCATTCCATATCCTGGTTGCTGACCATACACTCCCTGCGGTGGGGCAGCCATCATTTGTGGTCCAGCAGTTAACATCAACTGTGGCTCCGCTATTGAAAAGAAATTGAAACAATGAACTGTCAATTCAACCATTTTCCTTTATTCCATATTAACTATATGCAATAAAGTAAAACAAATTTTATTTTCAATCAGGGACAATTAACACATCTCAAGAACTTTCAATATTTACGTAATAAAAGATACCTGAAGAACAAGAAATACCATTGTAACACATACTAAGTTTTTTTCTTTTTTATAAAATGCGTATTTTCTGGTTTTTAAAATACAATCATAATATGTATTCAAAGTAATGTTCTATATTATGTTATGCATATTTTCTGGTTTAAAGTGACCTACGTAGCGATCTTTTTGTTAATAGCATTTTGGACTCCCGTAGAGCTTCTATAATGTAAACTGTGAAACACATATGAGCCGCGTCACGACAAAACCAACAGAATAACCATTCGCGCAGTCTGATCAGGATCCATGCTGTTTGCTTACAGAATCTATTACAAGTAGAGAAACTGGATCCTGTTTCATGCTGGTCGCAAACCCGTTATGTTGCTTTTGTCATGACGCGGCTCATATCAAGATAGCAACATACCAAATACAATAGGTTGTTCCACTGCTTTTTCCTCTTCTTCTGTCCTGACATTCTCTGACTGTTCTAGTTTGTCAACCTGCACAGAAAAAAATTATGATTATTTTGTCAAAATACATATTTCAAAAACTTTTTTTACATTTGTAAGTAAGATAGCTTGCAAGAAAGTAGAAAATGATTGTTTTGTCAGATTATCAAGTTTCCTTACAACCTTTGTTTCCCCTTTATTATCTAGTAAAATTGGGTTGGTTTTTTTTCACTTCAGTTTTAAATTAAGATTATCTTCGCAAAATGCATGTTTCAAAAAACTTTATTTCCATTTATAAGCTTTTCCAGAATGTGGAACAAGATTGTTTATAGAATATCTATTTTTCGTAGAAACATAGTTCCCCTTGAATATTTAGTAAAGTTGGATTTTTTTTTTCTCTTCAATTTTTATCACATGCCTTTGTTTGCCTTTGGTTTGTTGGTGGAAGCACTCCATGTATTATCTTTAACAAAAGTGGATAACCAAGTTAAACCACTGATCTTCCATACACTGGAAAAATAGCTTCCTCAAATTAAAAATTCAGAAGTTGCTAGTGGGATTTCAAATCCCATGGCTGTGAGCGGCAACGGTAGGTAATTGGAAGCCAGGGTCAGTATACAGGCTAAAGAGCGTCCAAAATGAAGCCTTACCTTGCTAATATATTCTCTTATAACTTGTATCATGTAGGGCATGGCAAAGTCCATGATATTGTGTCTCCAGGACAGCTCTAAGATGACGTCTGGTCGGAGCAGGTCGTAACATTGGAATAGACACGCAGCAAAACACTCGTGGTATTTGTTCTCTAAAAACCAGGCTATCAAATCCTCCGCTATATCTATATTTCTAGACTCTCCAGCATATAACATTGCATCCTGTAGAAAAAATAAAACGTCCAATATCAATTGAGAGATTTTAGTCTTCTTTGCTTAATTAATTTTGTTTTCATCATTACAGTTTTTCCCCCGTGATTATGTTAAAATTTAAACCTAAGCGAATCGTGCATCAATGATTTTATTTATTAGTATTATTCAAATTACTTTTCTTTTGTTACATTTTTCTTTGTTTAAAAGTACACACTGAATATGTTATGTATGATCCCCTACCCTATATCGCATATTTTCCAAAAGTCTTTTAAAGTTAATATAACACAAAGGCAACCTATATATTCACTTTTAATTGATAAGTGTCATTTCTATTATGATATCTTTTGATGTTGTTTACCTTAAAGAGTTTATCCTTTTTGCATAGGTCCACTGATTGTTTCCATCTATTGTTGCCTTTGTAAAGATAAGCTGCTATTCTACGGAACTCTATTAACTCGTGCCTCTCCAGCCTCTGGGCCAACGTTATATTATCAAAATTATCGTACGCGTCGATGGACGCGCGTAGACCTTGATAATCTTCTTCTAAAATGAATAGATTGTTCAGGGCCTCATTAATGGCCTTGTTGTTGTTCTTTTGCACAGCCCGTAAGTATGGTTTAACTAGAGGAATCTGGTTGACGCGATCAAAGAAGGTAACAGAACGAGTATGATCTAGACGAGGGGTGAGGACCATCAGGAGGTCGTTCAGAAGAAGTGGTTTGAAATCCAGGTAGAACTGAATGGCCTTGTAGTACAACTCAATATTCGCCACCTTTGTAATGATATCCTTGAACTGACTCTCGCGCCAGGCTTCTGTCGGATGATTCATCATGGTCAGAATGGCATTGTCATATTCCTCGTACTTGTCGTACAAGAAAACGAGTTCTGGCCACAAATGTGCCTGTTCAGCAGCTCTAAGGACCTTTAGTAAATACAAACATAAATTTATATGCTACTACTAGAAATTGAATCTTTTCTTTTAAACTGACATTGCAGAAGAATCTTATTTCAGTCACTATTTAAATTTTTTTTTCAATTAGACTTCAACATCGCAGAACTACGATCATTCACAAAGTAAATTTTAATTGGTTCTCGTACCATTAAAAAATACTGTTATTATGTTTGTTGTCATAAAAAATGAATAATGCAAATACATGACCCATTTTGAAAACAATAAGGAACCTTATTTACAATCTAAGCAAAATAAAGTTTTTCAAAAGTACATATAATTACAACAGCCATTCTTAAATTCATCTTGTTTACTTCATCCACTTAAGAGTTATAGTTATTCATAGTTAAAGAGTTATAGTTATTTAACACAAGGGACCATTTCATTATTCTCACTTCTGTCTTAAACATTAGCTTAGATTTTCATTTCAATTTTGTCATTTCAGCAGTAAAACTATATTTATGAAATGTATGCCGATTTAATCTTGTTTAGTATACCCACTGAAGTGTTATAGTTATTCAACTAAAGGGACCATTTCATTATTCTCACTTCTGTCTTAAACATTAGCTTAGATTTTCATTTCAATTTTGTCATTTCAGCAGTAAAACTATATAAATGAAATATATGCCGATTTTTTTTTACCTTTGGAATGTTTACTCTCGACCAGAATAGTTCTAAATGTTCTCTCATCTTTCCTGGTTTAAATTTGGAGTATAAAATGGCTAATTCTGTAAACATGCCCATATGTGCTCTTTCTAATCCTGTAAAATGTGTAGGAAACAAAATATAAATTAATTAGTTCATAAAACAGATTTTTTTGTTCATGGCTAAATTTGAAAACATAATACATACAATTTAATACTCCACAATATAACAATGCTAAACTTGCAAATGTTCGGTAATAATGAATAAAACAACTACTGTCTATACCTTATAACCTGCCAGTAGCAGTGTTTTCTTTTTTATCTGAGGCAACAGATGAGCCAAAGAAAACAACCAATTTGCCAAAGGGTCATGGATGATATTTTAATATAGAGCTGAAAATACAACCCATTTTAACACCATGATATGAATTGTCAATATGTTAATAATGTTAACCCTGGTCAATCATGAATCTCTATATAATACAATTTAATTTCTATACAAGATACATGACTAAATATCGAACCTAATGCTGCCTCTAGTAATAAAATGAGTTCCTCAAAGTAACCCCTATCCTGGTAGTAATTGATCAGTTCCTCGAGCTCATCAGCGTGAACCACTATATGTAGACCACACATCTGTGCTAGACGGAATTCCTCATTGTTCACACACGCAAAACACACCTGTAAAACACAAATAACACATGTAATCACTGAGGCGTTGTTCATTTCCTAATCAAACTCAAGGTATATAGAACAAAATTGGAAATAATTATGTTCAAGGAATGTTCCGAGTATGGAGCTAATAGGTGAAATTTAATTCCTTAAAACTAATTCCTTAAAACAAACCCATATAATTGAAGGCATATTTCATTACACTAACATGTGAACTTTGATTCACAAAAATGTGAAATTTGATTCACAAAATGTAAAATTTCATTCACAAATTTTCTAAAATGCAGAAAATCATTCCATAACTAAGCAATAACACAGAATAAGTGATTATTACAGATTACATCACCTAGAAACGGCAAATATCAGGTTTTTTTTTTTCTTACCTCTTTCCATGTTCTTGTGCTGTTGGCTTTACGAGCACCATCTACGGCTCCCTGGTATTCTCCCAAGTGGACTAGAGTTATAGCGAGACGAGCGTAATTAGATACATTGTTGTACAGTAGTTTAGCAGCCTCGTACATCTTGTCATCAAAACAACGGTCAGCCACCTTTAAAACAGAAACAAAAAAAAACAGATTTAAAATCATTCCTTAAAGGGGGCTCAATGGCACAGTATACTGTCAAGGCTGTGACTAAACTTTACTGGTGGAGAAAGGCTCCACTGTATTTCATAAGGTGACAGACTGCCAATATTGCTGGGTAGCTCCAGATAATTGCAACAAAAATTTACATCAATAACACAATAATAATTTATATACAAGATGAACCTCTATAAAACATTTGTGTACATTTAACATTTTAAAAGAATGTTTAAAGAACAATCCACAAAAGTAGATGACAAAAACCCTTCACTTAGTAACTTATTTATTATGGCTATTACCTGTGTAATGTTAGCATGGTTTGGTCCAGAAATAAATTCTTCCAGGTCAGCAAGTCGGTTGGTTTTGGCAAAAGCATACACCAATTCTGTTTCAATGAATGTCTCTCTGGCCTTCTTACGGGCCATCTGTAAATACTTGACAAGGTCCTCCCAGTTGTCTAAAAAAATAATGATACAATGATTTAAATGTTCCCAAACAAGACAGTTAATGTCTGTTACTCTGTAGTACTTTTATACCCATGGTATCTGGCATACATGTATATCAATGAAAAGCTGTTGACAAATCACTTTTTAACAGTAGTAAGGTATATCTATAGACCAACCTCTTTAGGTATTTGAATGCAGTTATGCAGTATTTTCACATATTATAATACATTATGTTGTTCATCTGGGAAGATTTTGCAATCTTCCAATCATTTTAAGGTTAAACTTCTTTCTGAACTTGGATAAATAGACTATACCTGCAATCAAGATATAATTATTCACCAACAATGCAGACATATTCTAACAATCAGTGTAAAAGCCTATGTATACATACATGCAACTGTCACTGGTTAAATTACAATAAGTCTTAACTTTCTTTCTATCAATCTGTTTGAAACCACTTATAATCAAAAACTTACCACTACTACTTGCTACATTGACAACCTCCATGTACTGTGTCGGGTCATCAGCCTTGATGAACGAGTCAATAGCTTCCTTAACAAGACCTCCGTTCAACTGAGCGCGACCAAGCTGGCTCCATACTGCAGGGTCGTTACATCTCTCTGCAAACTCGTAAGCTCTGTCCAAATTGTTCACATGCTCAATAAGTACCTGCAAGTAATCACATTTTAATCAATGTCATTGCAAGACTCTTTGCATCATAAGTTATGTTACAAAGAATCAACAAAAGTGACTTAAACCTACAGACTATTAAAAGTGTATCTGATAAAGAAGATTCATGACTTCTTTACATATGTCAAACAAAAATATTAAATGAAACTGACAAAATACTTCAACAATAAAAAGATATTTTTTGTATTGAAACAACCAAGTCTTACTTGAACATTACAAAATACACAGTTCTTTTAAAAAAAAAGAACCAAGATTGGCTTAAAGTTAGTTCAAAGCTAAATTACATCCAAATTAATGTTCAAAGAAAACATATTTTCATACACATTTTTTTCCCAGTCTATCTATTGTTTTTTTTTTTATGATCTTTATTTTGGACTAGTCACTTACCTGAATAGCTGAAGTATTGACTTCAAACTTCTTGAAGATGGCAAATGCTTCCTCGTACAGTTCATTAGTGATGGCGATGTTAGCTATGTCTGGTGCATCGTAGTTATCTAATCTGTTAATATACTCCATCACACGACTTCTGTCTGCCTTGATGGCTGTCAGGATCAACAAGTTCTGCAAGTTTCTGTAATAACAGACATAAACAACTTGGATTTGGTGTACAGGTTTGGTGTGTGTTTCAATTTATAATGATTTACATCGTAAATTGACAAAAAAACTTATTTAGAAATATTAAACAAATGAGAATGGTCACCAATGAGGTCGTGCTTTTCATTTTTCAGCATGGTAATAGTCTCATTAATTTCTACAAAGGTAATAATATAGTTCCCTCAACACAATAGTACTGTCAGAGTAATATCCAAAACATACAAAAATTATAACGCATAATCTGAGGTGGCAGAAACAAGAGTCTTGCACAGAGGCAATACATTAATAACCAAAAACCCCTCTGTACCTGTGTTCACTGAAGACTGAGCTATCCAGGACAATCTTCTCCAGAAGTTCAATAAGCTCGTTTGGTAGGTCAGCGGTCATGAAAGCTTTCACTGACACAGAGATGTCCTCGGGGTCCTGGGTCTCGGACAGAGCGGTCTGCACAACCTGGTCAATCAGCTGACGTCTGTACTCATTGTCTTCCTGTAGGACGACCGCCCAGAGATCTGGGTCGCGTCTTCTCACGAGGTATCTAGCTTCACTCTTGAACAATGAATTCTCATTGCACACCTGAAAGGTGAGATTACATGACACTGAAGTACAGAATTAAAATTTCCAAGATTTCATTTTAAATTCAGTTCATCAAATTATAAATTAGTCCTACTAGTGATTCGGTTTCAAGAAAAACTCACTGTATAGATTTAATGATGCCGTAATACTACCCCTTAGATCATTGTCTTAAGGGCAAGTGGGCATCTAAAAAGAATAAATGCTCCAACATATTGTTGGTTAGTTTCTAACTTGTAAGATATTTTTGTCCCTGGCAAGATCTGAATATCCAAAGTTTATAAAGACAAATCATTCAAATCAGCCGACTTAAACAAGGCCCAACTGCTCATTTATAAGTATGAAAGATTTACCTTGATAAGTTCCATGTCACACTGTCCACGTTCATAAGCTACACAAGCAAGATGTGGGTCTCTCTTCTCACAATATTTACCTACAACTTTACTGTCATAGTATTGGTTCTCTCTGAAAGAAATTATAGAAAATATACAATACAAAATACATAATAGCAAGAATTATTTAGGCACTAAGATTCTCATTTTGTAAAGCAGACTTATCCCCTTTAAATTTTGAAATGACTTTTGTTCACTTGAGAAATGTTAACCAATTAAGTAAAACTGATCTACCAGGATTGTTTTCTTCAAATTTTTGCAGTCTAGAAATTGAAGCAACTACAGGAAACATTTTTATAGCTAAAGTTATTAACCATTGCCACCAGTATAGAGTAAGGCCAGCCTACAAACCTCTTGCAGTCTGACCAGGCTCTATACTGTTGGCTGACCACTTTAAACATGACATCCCCAAAATTAATGACAGACATTTTAAAAAAATTGAATTTGTACATGTCCATTTAAGAACTACAGAATATTTAGATAAATATACAACACTCTTCACTGCAAAAATAGTTTAATAGTGGTCTTACTTGAGGAATCTTTCTGGGTTGTTGTTACTGTCAATGTAGATTTTGGCTAGAGCATTGTGAGTGGCTGGTTCATTGACACCCTCGTGTGAGCGCATCTCCAACCAGGGCAGTAGAAGTTTGAGTCTGTTCCTCTTCTCCACCTCGGCAACAAGTTCGTCAGTGGAGAACTGACCTTTCACAACCAAGATAAGTTGCTTGATGACATCTTCCGAGCAATCTACATCCAACAGACCACCAATAACAATAGGTAAACGGGATGGATTCACCTGAAAAACAACACAAAGTTCAAAATTTTTAATCAGGGCTTTTTATCATATTATTTCAATCTAACATTTAAGACACAGTAAGAACTTAAAACATCAAAACTGGTACGACATCTCATGACGATTTTAAGTTTGATACTTTTTTACAACGTAAAAATTTTCTTGATATGTTTAATTATGCACAATGTGAAGATACTTTAAACTTCAAAACTTATTACTGATCTAATCATTATAAAATATATCTATTAAATCACATATAAAATTTGCTACAATGCAATACTAAAAGTCGCAGATCTATAACAGGGGTATCAAATTGATTAATATTGTTATACCTTTTGTACATAGATTTCAATGTATTTTTGTAGACTATTTCTGTACAAGTATAGAACAAGGTCATGCACCAGGTCAAATCTGTCACACACGATGATCAGTGGCAGTTGGTCAGTCAATTTAGCCTCCTGTAAACAAAATGACCACAGTTAATAACATAACAATTGTGAATAGAAACCATTCATGGAAAGTATATTACTGACTAATATTTTATTGAAATAATTCATCTAAAACAAAAATTGTCAGTAAACAAAATGGCTTGTGACTTACGATAGATAGATACCATAGCATAAAATATGTGCCAAGTGTTAAGGTAGAAACTATCTCAATACTTAAAATATAAAGACAAAATTCAATATGCTTCATGTCCAACTAATATGATGAAAATAATTACTGAACACTGCGGACAAACAGCTTATAACATTACAAGACCTGCATATAAATAGGGAATTACAACCAAAACATGAGAATACAACTAAATCATCCTCTCTTGAATACATTCCTATGCCAGACAATTTTTTTTTTTTGCACAGAATTCAAATTTGTTGGACAAACCTTAAGGAAGTTTTTCACTCTCTCTGGGTCATAACAATTGCTCTCACGACAAATTCTCTCCACTTCTTTAATCTGCCCGGTTTTACACGCAGCCTGAATATACTTGAAATGTACATCTGAATCCTGACTGAAGTTAACTATAGATCCAAGGAAATAGAAGAGACCTGAAAACAAAACAAAACAATATGCATTAACCACAAAAGTTATTTATCGAAAGTAAGCAAGTAAACCTTTATCAACTGATACTTTTTGAGAAAATCATTTATGATTTAAGGTCATACAATGTTTATGTCATATTTTGACTTCCTAACTTTTCTGTTCAAAGAAGAAGATAAAAGACACATGCTTAAATTTTGAAATAATAATAAACTTAAACAGAACTGATAATCTTCTATTATCAAGTTGGATACCTTCATTACACAAAGTATTTCAAATTCAAATACACATCTATCAAACAAATTGCTGAAAGGGATCAGCAACAATTAAAATTCATCCAGCAATGTAATATTCAAAACAAGAACATCACTTGAAACAAAATGTTTATAATACTCTTTTATATCACAATATGGAAGTTCTCTCAAAAGTTCTGAACTCTCATACATTTTACCACCACTGGCATATACAATGTATGTAGCAATTTTGAGATGCATATCTTTATCAAATCATTATTTCTTATGTTTCTATTACCCTAAATATCAAGCAACACAGCAAAGGTTCAAGACCTATTCAACAATTACACAATAAGCTATACTAACCTTCAAAGCTCTTGAATGACTCAAACAATTCAATGAGAGAGTTAGTGGTGAGTTGTTCATGGTATTTAGATGCTATCTGTACACACACTTGCAGGTTCTGACGGATGTTAGCTGATAACATAGCCTTCAAACATTCTAGAGAATCTTCTACAGACAGTGAACCAAAATAGTTTACTAGCCACTGAAATTATATACCGGAAAATATTCATTACACTTACAAAGTAGAACTTTATTGGACACATTCAATATCCATTTCCAAGTATTATTTATTTTATAATCAATATCTCTAAAACAGTAATGCAGACCTTCAAATATGTCAGTTTATCTAGCAATAATGCCTTCATACACTTAATAAGAACTAGGCAGTTTTAAGTTGTACCATTTGGCTAGCATAATGAGTTAAAGTTATTCAAAACTTATGTCAAGTAAATTCCTGTCAAAGGCATTTCATAAAGACAAAATTTCAAATCAAACAAGCTACATATGAAAATTACAATCAAAGAAAAATTGCAGCATGAATCTGATCAATAACTGAAATGCTTTATTAAATAAAGGAATGTATTATCTACAATATTTACCTCTGGGTTAAGAAGATGTGTATGTACAACTGCTCTCTTTATGTCATACAGGTCTGTGTAGTGCTCCAAGGCCTGAAAATGGTGGACAAATAGAATATAAATGGTGAACATGAACTATTAACCTTAGTCTTGCTTTGCTTAGAGTCAACAATAGTCAATAAGCAGTAATAAGATTTTTGATATCAAAACGGAACACCTGAACAATATCAAGTTTGGTCAGATTTTGTTGATGTACAAGGGTGCTGGACTTTATACTGGTTGCAAATGCTTTTCAGTTTAGGTCTTTGAATTATAATGATTAAAATAAGTAACTCTTTCTTGATAACTTTATGTATTAAACCTATAATTTTTATCATTTTGTATTAAATGAAAATGCATTATGCGTGGAATATGTTTTGAAATTTCTCGGGTTATACTAATACTACCATTATATCTCACTTTATTGTTAAGACACAGAAGTTGTTGATAAAAAACAGATTTTAACAGCTTATGATTAAGATCACTTTAATGATGTTTTTTTATACATACCCTCTGTAGAAGACCAGCTTTCTCACAGAGCTGAGCGATGTGTGCCTTGTCATAGTGAGTGAACATCTGGTTACCTAGAATAGCATCGGCTACCTGCATAATGAAATTACATCTATTTTTTATTATTCATTATCATTTAACATGGTATCATATCTATGAAAATCTAAGACACATGATACATCAGTGTCTTTCCGATAATATGATTAAAGTTCTATCTTGATATGATCAAAATTTTAGCCAACTACTTTTAAAACAATACGGTTTTGTACTCCAAAGCAGATGTTATGTTAGCAAACACAAGAGCCATCAAATCATGAATTTAATGTTCAACATGCAATCTGTGCATCTAAGTTTATTTTCACTACAACAGTTGTAGTTCATTCTTTTACTGTTGCAAAAAACTTACTTTTCATTAGTACAGAGTTTGCAAAACAAGTAGTTCCCATATATAATTGGGTCTCAAAATTGAACAATTTTAGAAGTACAGAAATAAATGACACAACATTTGCTGTAGTGATGGTTCTAGAATAATTTACCTGTGGGGCTGACATAAGGTTCATTTCTAGAAGCCTGGTCTGAAGAGGGGCCTCAGATGGTCTGTTGTTCTTCAGGGCATCAAGAAGGAATGATGTGCATTGCTGGATCAAGTTAAACTCCATAAACACATCCACTACCTGTTCAACATAGATATAACAAAAATTATCACTCAGTTAATGACAATGTAAATAGATGTGTTACAATGTTTGTGAAATTTCCCAACCTAAAACATGCACATGCATTATTTTTACAGACCACAGTATCATCGTTGTAACCAAGGAAATGTTTTTCTCAAGGAAACAAAATTGTAACTTTATATTGATTTTGATTCATTTTTGTGAATTGACAAATATCTTCAGGCATATGTTTTGTTGCACAGTTAACTCGACATGCAGTCTTTCTTTATTTTCCTTAAATCTTCAATTTAAATTGACAAGTCAAAAAGCTTATGATTTTATTCATTTATTTGTTGTTCTACTAAAATTCTACTTAAGCCTGTAAACTGAGATGACCTATGTCAACTAGTAGGCTACAAATTAAAATGCACATGATACAAACTATGAACAATTCATTTATTTTTACAAATTAAAATTGATAAAATTAATGTGAATATTTTTTCAACTCAACATACCTGGTTAAGATCAGCAAGTGGCTCATCATCTTGTACAAGCATCTGGGCAAACTGGAGGCCCTGCTCGGGGTTCATCCTCATTATGTTACGTAGAAGGAATATGTAATCTGGGGTATGACCAACTTTCTTCGCATACAGTACAATCTTCTGGAACTGTCCTGTTTCCGCGAAACATTGGATCACCTTGAAAAACAAAATAACTTTAAATAATGAAATGTAATATAAAATCATTTTATTGTAACTTTTAATCTTTAAATATGATGTCACTAATTTTCAAAGTAATATATTAATAAATACATATTTCTTAACATTTAACGTGACTTTTCTCACTGTTTTGTCAGCCTACAAAGAAATGGACAAACCAAGTGACAAATGGTCAAGGGCAAATCCATATGCCCCTTATTAACTAATGGATACTTTAAAATGGCCTGTTCTTTAGTGATTTTTTTCTGTTTTGGGCACTGGCATATTATGTGACAAAAGGAATTTTCCAATTTTTATTTTATGTCTATTTACAGTGAACATGTTCTAGGAATTTTATAAAGTCGGCCATAGACTAGCTTTTTAAATTATTTTTTTGCTAGACTCAGTACATGTAAATCAACATGAACAGACAGCTCAATGTTATCAATAATTAACTGTTATTATCACACCATGAAAGGAACTTAAATCAAATTCTTGAGTCATTTTCTATACAAAATTGAATTTGTATAGAACTTTTAATTTCTGAGTCATCTTTAACTTCCTGTTAATATAAGCCAACTACAGTGACTTTACAATTAAACTTACCGGTAATTAAAATTTTTTCAATAGGGAAGGGTGTTGAGAAATAACATTATTTTTTTTATTTTATAGTGTTGTGAAATGTAATATATTAAATATTTACAATATTTCATACGGGTTAAAACTTGCTTGATCACTACCATTGTATTAAATGAACACACTGCACATTATTTAAAATATAGTATTGAACACACCGCACATTATTAACAATATAGTATTGAACACACCGCACATAATTTAAAACATAGTATTAAACACAGAGCCTGTTATTTAAAATATAGCATTCTTATAGAATATAATTATGACAATACCTTGTTTGGTACATTAGCTCTGAGGTATACAGATAATGCCAAGGTGGGGTCTGCACTTTTCACCAAATCTCCCAGTTCTTCACTACACTCCAGCTGAAATAACAGACATATATAAAGGTCAATTTTAAATTTTCAAACTGAAAATGATAATGCATGCTGCACTTTTTATTTTATTAACATTAAGTTTAATCATCAACTTCTCATTGATTTTTGGTCATAGATTTGTCTGTTATAAAAGACTGTATTCCAAGACTGCATCACTATTATTCTTAATCAAAATACAAAAATTTGTTCAGAAAATTTGAAACCTGCAGTTGTGTAGCCAGACTTTTCATGATGCCATAGGTATGCAAAATGTCAGACAGTATACTAATTCTGAAGTCTTACTGGTGCAAAAATTCCTAATTGTTAAACTGTCAATAACATTTCAGTTGGCAATATGAAATATGCCATGACAATCCCTATCATAGATTTTGTCAGTTTCTGATCTTTTTGTTGAAATTTAAGTCTGATCAGCACATATATATCCTTTTGCTGCAACTTTCTAGCTTTATTGCAGGGAAAACACATTAAATAACCCCCTTAATATTTTCAGACAAATGCAAAATCAGGCACCCAAGAAATCCTCCTAACTTAGAAATAAGCTAATAATATGAGCTTTTCCTCAAGTTTCTACATATACTCTGAAACCATGTGAAGATTGACAGCAAGAAAGGTATTAACCTTTCAACTTCTGTGACAGAAAGTGATTAGCCCTTGTATTAGTCCGTTTAGGGCCAGGCCAGCCAACTAAAAGCTCATTTTTGAAATTCTAACATTGTTATCCCTTGATCTTAAAATGGACTGCTCAAAATTTAAAGCAGGGCAAATCTATTTCACAAATTCAGCAGGTTTTGATGTACAAAATGTGATTTACCTTTTCTTCTTTCAGCCATTTTTCAAGGAGTTGTTTCCTGCCTTGTTGGAGAACTGGTCTACACAGCTCGAGGGATTCATACTTGTTCAGCTGACCTTTGTCCAGCAAGATACCGAAGTACTGCAGGCGAGTGGGGACGTCTGACCAGGCTGGGCTGGTACTTGTTGGAACTGCTGAATGGTGGCTGGGGTTCTCAAAATACCCTGCAAAATTAGTAAATATCAATATCAAATCATTGATCAATTTACTACCAGTTAATTTGAAGTATGCCTTCATTCCATATTTAACAGATGTCAAATATCTAAAATACCAAGTAATGTCTAGCTAAAATAGAGTTACATTAAAAGCTCAAAACTGATCTTAACAAACTATTTAGTTTCCTTGACTAAATGTTACACAAGATGTGGAAACATGTCTGACCTTTCCGAAATAAACCCAGCTTGAAAGATTACTCAAGGATGCTAGGCACCTCTGTGCCTATTCTCTGATTAACTAACACAAGTGAAAAAGTTGAATGACAGGTAAATACTACTACAGCATGCAGCAACATATAACAGGTTTATACATAAATCTATTTCTTATGTCTTGACTCTGATTTTACCTAACGGAAACATTTTTTGTAAAATTGATGGTTTTGTTTTTGTTCCTGCTTACCTTGGGTGCACTAGCAGCTGCCTTGGCGGCCTCACTGTACTGTCCACTCTGGAACAGCATGTTGAACTTCTTCACAAACAGGTCTTCTGCTCCTGGCAGGTTTGAGCGTGATGCTACTTTGATTGCCAAGTCTGGATTCTGCAGGGTGTTTGCAATGTACTGCACAATGTTATCCTCCTCAACACTCACTGACAACACCTAGATCAAAGAAACAATTTACATTTAAACACACTAGCTTTAGAAAAGTTTAAACATGATTACCTTACTCCCTGATGATCATGAAATTAGTTATAGGGAGGAATAAAGCTAGCATTGTTATTTTGTTTTTAAATGAAAATGAGGACTTACCTTTTTGTAATATATATGCTGTCAAATAACAGTGTGACACTATAGTACAGTACAAGATCATAAGACATAAAGCTTTTATTTTTTGTTATTTGTTGATATTTTCGAAACAAAATTTAACAAAATGTTCATCATCTTGTCAAATAACTGTTTACAATAGTACAGTACTGGATGATAAAGTTAAAATTTTGTTATTCATTGATTTTTCTAAATACAATTCAACAAAATGTTCACCATTTTATTTACTTTATATACACATGTGAAAGGTCATCATCCTCAAATCTCACAAATTATTACAAGAAATATTGTTATACCAAATGTTTTTCAAAAGAGGAACATCAACAAAGAACGTATCTTAAAAGCTAAAACTAACCTGCCCTTTCCTGTTAACTCCGATAATTCCTGACGTGGCTTCATGGGACGCAGTGACAAAGATCGTATCACCACTGATCCTGTTCATGTATATACATGTAGCACTCTCGATGTCATACAAGTGGACATAGCCGTACTTTGTGATCAAGAATATTACACCATGTTTCTGGCTCACCTATAAATTAAAGAGATTCAAAGTTATAACTCTTTCCCCTGATCTGTTTCAATAACTTTTTTTTCCCAATTAAGTCAAGCAATAGACTTACTTTGGAATTAGGAATATTTTAGATTTTTCCAGGTAATTTAGGGTACTAACAAACGTTCTGGTCACATTTTCGAAAATAAGCACAACAGGTTGACTAATATTTTGTGAACAGTAGTACACAGTGAAGCTATAATAGTGAAAGTTTGTTGGTGCTTCCAGGATAATAACTTGGAAAAACCAACTTTTATGTAGTTCCAGATAACATCTTATACTCAACAGTATTTTTTGTAACTTTCTTGTAGTTACTTTGATGTCCTTGTTTTAATGGTACATCAAGCCTTTAACATTTTAGAATTTTAGCTAAGCAATTTGGTTATAACAAATAAATGTTATATAAATAGACAGAATGAACAAGAAACATCATTTTGGGGAATTCATTTCCAGACATTACCTGCATAGCAACAGGGAAGTCATTCTGAGCCTCTGGTGGGAAGAATACATCTACAGCTTTCTTCTGGAATGGTGTGTTGCCTGTTGCTGGTTGACCTACTTCAATTATATGCAGCTGAAACGAAAATGATCAATTGTTTTACTAGTTCATTCATTCCTTTATCTTATAATTTTCAACAATGGTCTGACTGAGAATGCAGGGCTTCCAATAAGTGGAAGGCTACATTAATTAAGGCTGGAAATTATTTACTCCTTGATTTTGGCTTGTGATTTTCAAAATGTAATGCTTTTTCTTCTTTGTCTATATAATGTGACTTCCAATGTCAGAGATTTTACAGTCTCTGACTTCCAAATTTTGGAACTTAACGAAAGTCTTGGCATTAATTCACAGATCAGTTGCCTGTCTCTACACTGAAGCACCAATGTTAACATTGAATTTATGTAAACATACTTATACAAATGTAGTTATTAAACATACTGTAGGTTACAATATCCACTAAAACCGTAACCAATTTTTTTATCTTATAAACTATACTAGTTTACTGAACATACTGTTCCATTTTATCTATTTCGACTAGATCCTTTGGTATGAAAATCAACTAGAATCTTACACCTATACAAAAAGTTGGGAAAAACACTTGTAACTTACCTTGCCCCCTTGTGCACCTCGAACACCAAAACAGAAGAGTGTGGATGGTGTGGCATTACCCTCTAGTTTGATTGATGCGAATGCTGCTGCGTGACCTTCAATTGGCTGACTAACTTTTCTTTCCACAGAGTACAACTGCATAGCACCAACTACACGGTTTTGCTGAAGAAGGTAAAAACTGCTACTTTTTCTAAATGCTATAATATAAAGTTTAGTTGGAAAGGAAAGCATTCGATACTTTCCATCAACTTTGAGTCTTTTTATACAGGAGTTAAAAATGTTGTAAATAGTAGGCAGCTGTAGGCCAATTTAACTTGCTCAAATACTTTGTAGGTTGCCTCAAAACTTAGACAACACTCTTTGTTGTACATGATTAAACCAAAATTGACCACTGAACATTCCAAATAGATTGTCTTAGAAAAATTTGAATGACAACCCTGCAGTTTATCCATACTACGTCAATTTTATTTCAAAGAAAAGCGACAGTGGAAGAAGTTTTTACTTTTTCAGATTTGTTCTCTACCTAAACCTGAATATGAATATTTGTTGCGCTAAATTCAATGGTAAGAGCTGTCATGAAAGCTAGATATTGTTCGACTAAATCTCTGTCATTAAGGCAATGTTTTACCAAGATTGATAAGTAACTCATAATTTACACACTTATTAATTTGTAGTCTGTGCATTTCTCAAAATGCTTAAAAAATATATATCTATACATAAACACAATGTAGGTTATTTTACTGGTAACATATAACTTATTTTCATAATAGTTTTGTTTCATGGGGCCATTTATTCAGGGACGTTACCTGCGCTGATATTCCTACAAGCAGAAGCCACTGTTGTTTGGCATCTGTACGATAGTTGATAATTTGGCAACCTGTCAAGTTAGAGTGACGTTCAAACATTTTCTGTGGTTGCGAATCACCTGAAAATATATATGTTCATATGTCAATTATGCCTATCTTATTTCCATAAGGCCATAAAGTCCATGACCTTTACATGTACAAAAGATTTCTTATTTTTAACTAAATATGATAAAAAAATCCCTATTAGCATATTTGCAGGTACAACTCAAGTCATCAGATGCAGGTTAACATCAAACAGCCAGAGCTCTGATAACATTTTCAAAAAAAAAAATCAATGCAAGTATGTACATAAACCCTTGTCGGAACTTCCTGACAGCATAAGTTTCTTCATCATACATGCTTTTACTTTATTTACAACCTTAAGTAATAGGCTTACAGCAGTATGAAGAAGTCTTCTACTTTTCTAAAAAAATTTAAGAAATACAACATACAAGCTTGTCCTCTGTGTCTAAAGCCAAATTGCTGGTCATTATAAAACAAACAACTTCTCCCTGTCATATCGTAATTCCATTTGATCTTGTTTATTCAATTTATTCATAGGATGTTTGCCAATATATACCAGACATGACAAATTCTCGTTAATTTTCTTTATGACCCTTTACCTCCTGCCTCGTTTTTCATAGGAAGTTTTTTTGTTTGCATTAAAATGTAATGCATTTCCTGCTGAGCTTTTTAAGTTTTCACGGTTCAAATCCTTCAGTATAAGAGATCTTAGTATACTTACAGAAACAGGCAAAACAGTGTGGCGACATGGCCGAGTGGTAAATGCGTCAGACAAGTAATCTAATGATCGCTAGCGGCATGGGTTCAAACCCCGTCAGGGGTAAGTCGTTGTCTCCTTGAGCAAGAAACTCGACACTCATTGATCAGTACTGGTTGGTTCCAGGAACAGATTCGAATGTGTGTCTATAAGCTTAAAGCTTCCTACACAATCAAAATAAAATAAATTCTCAATCTGTATAAACCAAAAGGCCAAACAAAACTTCACAATAATTTGGATTATCTCTTACCTTCCATAGACCAGTGGAAGACAGCTGTCTCGGTTGCTATGGCAACAGTGTTTACAGAAATCCACTTCCAGAACAAGACATCTTCTGTCATTGTGTGAGCCTTCATTTTACTTTTCATTTCAATGTTGAAAATCTGCAATGTCTTGCCAGCTGTAATTGACACAGAGCATTAAATGATCAAGTCAACTAATAAGAATGATTTCATAAGTCACAAAGCAATTCAAGAAGTTTTCATTTTTTTTTTTGGGCATGCAATTTTTAAAATGATGATACTATCTGATGTTTTTTATAATGTAAATTCTGAGAATGTCGCTTTTAACTAATCACTAATCACTGAATATCATATATCATTTTCAAAATCAATTGCTAAGTGAATGTAATATATTAAAATTGAAATTTTTATAAGTATGACGGTGGAAAAAATCCACCTACATGTAAGACTGTTACAAATTCCTCTAAAATCCTTTTCCTGGACAATCCAGTACTATGAATGTCATAGGAACAAAATGGCAGTCTACCATGTATGTCAGCCTAAGATTTTACATTTTCTTTAGTCATTTAATGACTATTATCACAAAAACAACATTTTCCTTCGCATTTTTTCAATGTATTATTTCAATCAATTAATAGTCAGGACCATAAAAGTGCATCAATATATTGTCAACACTACCCTGTTTGTGTGCTAAATGTTATAAAGCTTTGAGTGTTTATTAATCCAGTGGCTGCACCATACCCAAGCTTTTTATATATAAATTACCAAATTTTATACCTTTAAAACCATTCATTAGAAGCTAATTCTATAATTATATTATATTCTAGCAATCAATTTTTAAATTTTCTAAAAACTTCAAGTAAATACAACACTAAGTAGTAATTGCATATATCATAATGTTATATAATTGTACAATAACAAGAGTCGAGGATTTCAGTCCTAAAGTATGCTGGACATTGTAAATATATCAGAAATCGGGAGGGGCTGGGGGGAGATGGTGCATGACAGATAGAGTTGTTGGGTAATATAATGCATTGAGGCTGATCAAACTTAACAAGCCAAATAATTTGATAAATTATACTGTAATTGTATAACATTCTTGAGATTGTCATCTAAAATACACAAATCAATGGATTCTGCAGTTTCGAATACTAGTGAAAAGCAAATGACTGTCACAAAATCTTTACTACCGCTTTCCGATATGCTATAAATAGAACACTTAAAGGGCATTATTAGTTTTGGATTTACTACTTACGCAAATAGAGCTATTATGTTTGAATGAATCAATATACACACCTTCAAGTGACTTTGGGGGAAAAAAATGGCATCGTAGCACTGCTATTGTATCATTGTATTGATTCTCACCCACTGCCTAATCTCTGATTGGTTGGGAAAAATATCTCTTTCCAATAGCTTAGGTCGGAATATGTGAATGCCTTTTATTGGAAATTCTAACATTTCTATTTTCCCAACACAGTATCCCAATTTTCTTTTTTTATCATAGTAAGACACAAGGAGAGAGGCCACTCCTATATTTATCATATTAATGACAAAATGAATGCTTCAAGGACATTGTCAAGGTTTTATCTCATTTTCTTTACAATTTTGTAGTTTTCATGCTCAGACATTTTTCTAATATCTTGGCTAAAAGAACTTATTTTTTGAAAAATCTAAAATATATATAAAAGAACTTATCACTTCAAAATCTTGGGAGTGCAATTCATTCACAGGGTACATGTATTGACACCATTTTTATAGCGGAATACTTCTCTTTATCGATCAATGCAGTATGAAAAAAATCTTTAGGTGCAATATATAAAATGGTCAAAAACTGGAAAATGAAAAGTTTTATTTCCTTCTTTAACAAACGAAAATACAGTCTTAATAAGTTTTCAAATGCGTTACTTTTGACTTGTTTTTTTTTCAAACATACAAAATATTTGACTTAACAATTCAGGACCTGTAATTAAAAGAAATGAAACCAACACCCATGTAACCAATACTAACTTATTTTCAACCTATTCCATAGATCTGCAATTGCTCACTTTCCATAAGAATGACTTGTATCAATCATTTCTAATGATGAGATAGTGTTGTCTTGACTTTATTTTTACATTATTAATGTTCCATATGCAAAGAACTTGTGTTAAACCAAAATGGGCACAGTGAAGTTTAGATTCAACCTAATCAACTCCAAGAATGCAGAATTTGTACCATCTGAATCCCTAATTAATTCCATTCTAAATTTATTATGCATATATAGTAGACAAGCATTCTGATTTATGTTTCTGTCCGGTTGCAAAAAAAAATTAAATTGCATGAAAACACATAAATATGCTTTTTAAAGAGCTCTGACTTCGATTCCCGAGATGCTACGCCAGAAAAGGATTGTCATTGTGCAATATTTTATATAAAACACTGAAATGGCATTGTTATTACTTAAAGTTATATGCATGATTTGTAGATATGGAGGGATTCAGGTTTGTCTGGTAGATTATTTTCTGCTGATAACATAAAGATTACATTAACAATATCAGCTATTTTTAACAGTATCAAATATTTAATGTAGCAAGGAAAGTGTCCAAGGATCATGTCAATTAAGATAACAATGACGATAACCAAGTTAAATGCACACCAAACCCTCTGTCATGAATGAACATGAAGATGACAGTAATGTACCTTGTATGTATTTGTTGATAACATAACGGAGTAGATTTATTACATGTACATAATTATATATATATATACAAATACACATGTACATGACATGTATACACATATATATATGTATATGTCAACACAGTACTATCTTTCAACAATATAGATAAATTTGAATCAGGAGCTTAGCTAATATTGTGATAATGGTATTATATATTTACACAATTTTACTTATACAAACTGCATACCAAGCAGTTAATTGTGAACTCGGTACTGGCTGCTAAAGCTATAAGTGAAAAATATTGAACAATTTTATAAACAAGAGGGCCATGATGGCCCTGAGGTCGCTCACCTGTATATAGGCCCCTGGAGCGGGGCCAGTTTAAACCCCAGGGCTTTTATTTGAACAAACTTGGAAGACAGCCATTAGAAGATGTTTCATGATGTTAAGTTTTTACTACACACATATAATGAAAAACAATGACAACCCCCCCGCCCTCCTCTCCCTCCCCCCCGGCAGGGCCAATTTTAATCCAAAGGCTTTTATTTGAACAAACTTGGTAGACACCCATAAGAAGATGTTTCATGCTGAACATCTAAGCTCTAGCTCATTCGGTTTTTTAAAAGAAGATTTTTTAAAGTTTTTACTATACACATATAGTTAAATACAATGACACCCCTGGGGCGAGACCAGTTTTGACCCCAGGGCTTTTATTTGAACAAACTTTGAAGACACTTACTAGAAGAAGTTTCATGCTTAATATCTAAACTCTAGCTATTTGGGTTTTTTCAAAGAAGATTTTTTAGTTTTTGCTAAACACATATAAGGAAAATCAATGACCCCCGGGGCGGGGCCAATTTTGACCCCAGGGCTTTTATTTTAACAAACTTGGTAGACACCTATTAGAACATGTTTGATGCTAAATATCTTAGCTCTAGCTCTTTGAGTTCTTAAAAAGAAGATTTTTTAAGTTTTTACTATATGCATATAGGGAAAATCAATGACCCCCTGGGGCGGGGCCAATTTTGACCCCAGGGCTTTTTTTTGAACAAACTTGGTAGACACCCATAAGAAGATGTTTCATGCTAAACATCTAAGCTCTAGCTCATTGGGCTTTTTAAAAGAAGATTTTTTAAAGTTTTTACTATACACAAATAGTTAAAAACAATGACACCCCTGGGGCTGGGCCAGTTTTGACCCCAGGGATTTTATTTGAACAAACTTTGTAGACACTTACTAGAAGATGTTACATGCTTAATATCTAAACTCTAGCTATTTGGGTTTTTTCAAAGAAGATTTTAAGTTTTTGCTATACACATATAAGGAAAATCAATGACCCCCGGGGCGGGGCCAATTTTGACCTCAGGTCTTTTATTTGAACAACCTTGGTAGACACCTATTAGAACATGTTTGATGCTAAATATCTTAGCTCTAGCTCTTTGAGTTATTTAAAAGAAGATTTTTTAAGTTTTTACTATATACATATAGGGAAAATCAATGACCCCCGGGGCGGGGCCAATTTTGACCCCAGGGCTTTTATTTGAACAAACTTGGTACACACTCATTAGAACATGTTTCATGCTAAATATCTTAGCTCTAGCTCTTTGGGTTCTTTAAAAGAAGATTTTTTAAGTTTTTACTATATGCATATAGGGAAAATCAATGACCCCCTGGGGCGGGGCCAATTTTGACCCCAGGGCTTTTATTTGAACAAACTTGGTAGACACTTACTAGAAGATGTTTCATGCCAAATATCTAAGCTCTAGCTCTTAGGGTTTTTTAAAAGAAGATTTTTAAAGTTTTTTCTTTCGGTTGCCATGGCAACCAGAGTTCTGCATGGAATTAAATTCTTTGAACAATTTTTAAAGGTGACCACCAAAGGAACATTCCTGTGAAGTTTGGATGAAATTGGCCTAGTGGTTTATGAGGAGATGTCATTTAAAGTAAAAGTTTACGGACGACGGACGGACGACGGACGGACGACGGACGACGGACGCCGGACGAAAAGCGATCACAAAAGCTCACCCTGTCACTTTGTGACAGGTGAGCTAAAAAAACATGCATCAACCAAGAGTGACCAATTGAACATGCTAAATAAAGTGATGAGCTCTTTTTTAAAACTCATATGACTTGTGCAGGTCTGGACATAAAGAAATGAATACATCTTTACAGAAACTTTCTTGTCATACAAAATAAATTTACTAACATACATAATCAAATCAGCTAGAGGTTCTAAAAACAGAAATTTAGTGTAAACAAATTGGACATTTGACAGTACAGTATGGTGGTGGTAATGACCAGCGAAAGTGGGAGGGGCATATTTTTGGTGGGTGTGGTCATTAACTGGGAGGGGGGAGTTACACAATACACACCATTAGGATCCCCAGGCTGTGCTGACCCTGTTAAATGACAAAAAGGTGTTTGTTAAGACTTGTACTCATTAATTAATTCATAAAATATATATATCAATCTTACTCAATTATTACTTGATAATTTCTTATATAATACCAACATGAGCAAATTTTTTTCACAAACTGTTACTGTTGTATTAATAATACAAATTGTATTAATGACTACAAGTCTTATATACTGATACAAGCATTTACAATACAGCAAAGATTTGGTCAAGAATCAAGCATGCATTTATTTACAATTTAAATAAAAATCCCTGTTTTTTTTAGCAATTTATAATTTTCTTCACATTAATATTTACACTTTAACCTGCTGAACTTCTAAAATGGACTAGTCCAGCTTTTATCTTTGGAACTGTCCATTATCAATTTTAGGAATGTTGACAGTCAGCCAACAGTAAAGAGCCCAATCAGGCGGCATTGAGCCATCAATGCTCTATACAAGTGGCAAAGTCTAATCAATTTCAGTTCCAGCAAGTTAAGGGTTACGTATGTGCTAAAAAATCATGCATTTATTGTTGCACAGCAGGATGCATGACCAATTCCATGATATAAAAAACTTAAACAGGAAAATTATACATATTTAAAGTAGCTTGAATACAGTAAAGACAGCCATTGTCAGATTTGTCCAAGCTTCAACATGTATATCAAATCACCCCAAAACATAATCACATAATATGAATCATAAATTAGATAGAAGGAAATGGGTGTACTGACTTCCTTTATTTATAAAACAAAGTAAGCTTATGGTCATGATTTTTTGAGTTGTGTTTAAACTCACAACACTCTTGACATCACACAGTGACAGTACTTATGCAGTCATCGAATTTAGCACTGGCCCAGTGGCCCATGGCCAGTTGAAATTAGTTCCGGCCAGTGAAAATTAGTTCAGGCCAGTGTAAATTTTAAGAAAATATATAGTAGAATAATAGGCAAGTCAATTCAAAATCTTAAATTCAATGCTTGCCTATGAATAGATAGAGGGAACATATTCGATGTCTTTCTACCAACAAAAAGCAGAATCGTAGCTAGAACCACCGACCACTAACCTATCTAACTAAAGTATAACAGCATCCTGACACGAAAATCCCCCTTTTTTTGCAAATTCAAACTTTAGTACAGGTACAACTGTGAGAGACAAGGTGCACAATGTCTGCCCTGCATTCCAGTTAATTAAAACTACACTGTAAGTGTAACTTATATCTAAAATTCTGCACCAATAGTACCTTGTTACATGTAAATGATTACCTAACATTACATGCATGTGCAGTGCACGCATGATACTGTCTGGTAAAAAAATGAACCTATCTTTAATATTGTAAAGGTAAACAATAAACAAACACAAGGCCTCTGGTTCGGTGTTCTACATAACATCTACATTATATGAAATATTGTTATTACGTATTACCACTAAGTTAGTAAGTGGCACATTGTAAATTTAGCACATTAATATTTTAACAATACCTATGCTTTATATATTACATACATATTTGAAAAAAATGCTTTAACTCAGTTAATATCAATTTTGACACTTGTGTGTGACCTTGTTAAATGCTGGAGAAAAAATTGAAATAAAAATAACAGGCAAAAATTAGGAGTAAAAGAAATAAGAAAGATTTTTTCATTTGGATATAAGCTAAAAGTTACCAAAAGAAAATTAAAATGTGATGCACCACAAAGCCAAGGGGTTTTCAAAGCTTTAAAAAAAAACTTCGAGTGAAAAGAAACATATTAATGGCAGCAAAACAAGCACTGTACAGTGAGGGTTATGTTTTGGACAAATTTTTCAACTCAATTTTCATTAACTATTTGCATTTTAAAGTGAATTGAAATTGAAATCACAGTGTTTTTTTTTCTTGGGGGATATGGACAAGTAACAACAGGATATTTTTCGAATCAAAACAACATACAACATTCCACTGCCATTACGGCAGCAGTAAAATAGGCAGTACAACCACACTGAATCTGATCAATGGCTTATTTTGGATAATTTGCATAAACAATTACATTGGCATATATTTTTCATAACATTTTCATTAAAAACACTGATTTACATCTAAGTTACACTGAACCCCTTTATACATGTAGTAATGTCAAAAATTTTAACCTTCAATATTTGCAGATGGACATGTGCATCGGTTCTGATAATAAACCACACCAATAGATGATCAATGAAAACATTAGAGCCAACTTGGGACCGCAAAGATAGATTTCCAATAATTGTAAGAGCTGTATAGTACAGGCAGACAACACGGTAAATCACTCTATACTACAACCAAACCTCTCTCCCCAGCATACGAAAAAGAAGCCAGATATTGAATCAATAAATAAAGCATCACTCTTTTCTGTTTATTTTAAAAACAACTCATCTATGAATTCCGATATAATGAAAATTTGATTTTTCTCCTATTTTCAATGTGGCACAGAAAATGCTGAAAATTAGCACATATGGATCTTACACTGTCATACTATTAAATGACATAATGTTATGATGTTCTTACTCAAATTTTGACATAATAAGTACAAAAGGGCTGATAACTAAATTACATCCTGAATAATGATACTGAAGTGCATGATTCTGAATAACAATAATCATTTTTTACAATACACCAATCATTTATGAACAGACTTGCATGAAGAGACATCAGACAATTCCAAGATATCTTATCCAACATTGAGAGGTCAAGTGTCTTACAGAGCTATTAATATTTTGCAAAATGTGCAAAGCTGGCAGATAAATTCAGTAAAACATTATCAAACCAGACTGTTTAATTGACTAGAAAAATGATCAAAAAAATAAATATTATTCCGCACTTTCTACAGACAATCATTTAGTAGTTTCTACAGACAATCAGTAATTCTATATTAAGTAAACAATGCTGATATTACAAATATAACCCCAATCCATAGTTACTGAATTTGCTTTATCGAATTTTGCTTCCAATGTATCATGCTATACATGACACAGAAAATCTTCTAGTTTTTCTGAACATTGCCGAGATAATGGCAATAATTTGGAAGATCTCATTCTTTATAGGCTATGAAATATCTACAGTTTCAAGGCTGACATAGAAGAATATCCATGCCCATGGCTTCTATTTATTTATGTAGTTTAAAAAAAATAATTGTGGAGTATTTAAGTTGTAAATGTATGCATCTTGTTGCAGTTGAATAAATTCTGATGATTCTTAATTCAACAATATTTCCAAGGCAGCCAAAACCATACAGTTCAATATGCTCAAAATTAGTGGGGTTTTTTTTAAAGTAAAATATTTTACCAGTTTTCCAGAACTTCCTTGATATTGGGTAAATATTTATCTACGACTTATACAATAAAACTTGTGGAGTATTTTGGGGACAAAAGAGATGACGTCATGTCAGTATGAAGACTGTAACATTACAATCAACATAGTACTTGTTTAGATATTAAGCTTAGACTTTAGACTCAAGGAAAATGAATGAACACTTAAGTATTTTACAGAGATTTCATGGCCTATTAAACCTGAAGGCATAAAAGGTAAGGGATTTTTCCCCTTAATATTATGTACAAACTTTACCTCCAGTCCTTAGACTTCACATTTTACCCCCAAAAAACTTGCACTGATAGTATTTTATTATATTCACCTTTCAGGGCTATAACTTTACTGGCAGGGTTCATGATTGCCGAGTCAGCTGAAATTGGACGTCTGATTGGGTTTGACGAATCATTCATGTCAATGATGACAACTTGCGCTGTATCTCCAACCTTCTCTCGTACACAAATAAACTTGTCAGATTCCATGGTAAGGGAACTAAACCCAATGTTTGCTGCATTGATTCCCACATTTTGGAGCTGAAAATGAACATATGAACATGAGCAATAAGAAATAATGATTTTGTTGTGTAATGAAAATTCTTATTATATCATGTCTTAAAGTGATTCTCGCTTAACAGAGTGTTTCAACATACAACTTGTTAAACGCTCTTAGTTAATATGGTTTTTCTCCTGCCCCCCCCCCATCCCCCAAATACATTTTCCCCCAAATGCTACAGTGTACATTCAATGACATAACAAACAAGACAGCTTGTCTATAAATTTATAATCATATGTCATTATAGAGTGAAGGTTGCCTGTGCTTTGAATCTTGCATGTTTAAGCTTCAATAATTAAATTGAAAATTAGATTCAATGAATGGCTATGTTGCATTTTTATTTGTTGATGTTAGATTTCAGATTTCCCGAACATTCTGATTAATAGTGATTTACCGTGTCAGAAAACTACAGGTAACTTAGAAACTTAAAAAAAATGACTGGCTTAAAGATCATTTTAGCACAACCATAAACTGTGGTGACACATACAAAAACAGAAGTAGCCAGAAGTAAACTTTCCTGAAAAACTTCAAAACTAAACTCACTCTTTATTTGACAAGTTTACATGTTTATTTAAAAAAAAAATTAAAGAAAAAGTCATCAGATATAAATAAGGAATACTTTGATAACAGTAATTAATAGGCCTAGAGCTACTTTTGTATTAGGATCAAACAAACAGTACTGCTTATTTTGAAGGGAAAGAAAATTATATCAAATATTTTGTTTAAAATCAATGCAAATAAAGAAATAATGTATTGTTAATCATGAATTGTGTATTGAAAATGAAGTTCAATATTAATATATTTATTGATGAGTAAGACTTAAAAAGTGTAAGAGGACCACACTAAATGCTGCATACCGGTATATACCAGACAAGGCGCTTGAAAATGCTAAGATATTGTCTTTTCACCCAACAGCATGAACTTTAAAATGTCTAATTAATCTCTTCACACCGATTTTATTTATGTATGACACTGATTGAAAAAAATTCAATATTTTTCAACTTTGGGATCATGATTTCTGCAAGCAGCTATATGTACTGATCCAACACTGTATTGAGTTAAATCTTTTATTTATTATAGAAATTGAATGTGGCAAAAGTAAACAAAACAATAAGTCATGTCACATAATGACATACACAAATATCAACTGGGAAATATTTACATCTGCAACACTTAGGTTGCACAAAATTAGTCTGGCAAAAACTGAAACATAAATCAACATTTCATGGCATGTTTACTTGAAAGTTTCTCAAATGCTTTCACTAAAATAGAAAGGTCAAAGGATTGAAAGTATTTTTTTCTGTATCACGGACATCCACCCCCTAAAATCTTCAAACACGTTCTTTTATTTGTCATTATTGTAGCTGCAAACTTATAAAACTGGACTGGGATAATGTGACACTTAAGAGTGTAATAAAATACGCAATACGAAAAACGTAATACGTGGAGATTCCGAAAAATACTTAAAATTTTGAGGGGCGTGTTGGAGGGGTGTTATCAAAAACATGCATAATTTTATTACCTGCAGATGCTCCTGAAAACGTATCGGGAGCATTTGTGACATCTTTAAAATAATAAGTTTCCTATCTAATTATATGTGTATGTCCTGTAGTCTTTTAACAGGTATTTTTACGAAAAATACCGGCTTGCCGGTGAGTCACTTCCCAACTTAGTGCTCCGATTTGTCAAGATGGCGGCCACCGGATGAAAGGATGAAAATAGTACCAGGTGAGTTGTAATTTATATTGCTCTTTGATGGCAAAGATGCAAATAATTCTTAAAACGATAAACAATTGTGTGACTTACAATTTATTTCTTTTATTTTAAAATGAAAACTAGTCTTGACTATAATATTAGCAAATATCTTTCGGACTATTTTCTTGTAGTATTAGTATATATTCTTACACCGTGACGTCAAATTAGATCAGTATAGATCCACTTCCGTGTCATGCTCATTGAGGCCCATCTGGGTAAATTTTGATAAACACAAAAAAGACACAGTTTACACCAAAAAGAAAAACAAATGCAACAAAGAAAAACAAATGCAACAAACGTGTACGCTATTAACGGCTGTTTTGATTTTTTTTTAGAACAACTAAAGCACAACAAGCTAACGACTCTCTTTTATTATTGAATTATATATAGATATTGATCTATTTCTCTTGACGAGGATTCTTTTATGTATAAACCCTTTCAATTAAGATTTAACTCATAGTGTTGTCACAGGCCTAACTAGATCGGTATCTATAGACCGTTTACATAGAGAAATTGGCTGGGTATCTTTGTCGGATAGAAGAATTATGCATAAATTAATTATAGTTTACAAAGCCCATCAAAACAATGTTCCAAGCTACTTACTTAATCTTTTCCCCCATAGTGTCGCTAATTCTACGCCATACTTCCTCCGAAGTATGATAATAACTATGTGACTATCGCACGGAGAACACAAATATTCGCAAAATCTTTCATTCCTTCAGCCATAGAGTTATGGAACAATTTGGATTATCATATCAGACATGCGACTTCTCTTAATATTTTTAAATCTCGTCTCAAAAGAAATTTATAAACCACAGGCTAGTTGTTCCTAAATATTTTGTATACGGAGATCAAAGATTATCTGTTTACCATGCACGTATTAGAAACGAATGTAGTAATCTTAATGCGAATCTTTGTAAAAACCATCTACGAGATAACTCACTTTGTAGCTACTGTACATTCAGTATTGAAGATGCCGAACATTACTTTTTTAAATGTCCCAAATATAACGAATAAGAGTGCAGTTATTCCGCTCAACTCGCAGTTTCCATCCTTTGAGCGTAATGACCCTCTGGTTTGGAAAATAATCTCTTTCTGATGAGAATAACTCATTTATTTTTGATAAGGTACAATTACTTATTAAATTATCGTTTAGAATTGAATCTTAACATTTTTATATTATCTGTACTACTTACCACGTTCAATTGATATCCCTACATACTGAACTCTATCCCCCTTTTTTCTTTTCTTTTTATTTAATGTTTTTCTTCTTCTTTCTCCTTGTGCATTTTTCCCTAATTGCTCTACTATCATACATTTTGGATTGTAACTGTCTTATTATTATTAGATAATTCCATATATCAGGGAAGAACCGTTTATGTTGTAAGAACTCGTGGTTCAACCCTTTTGCTACTTTTGTATTTATATTATGATAATATTATGTTATAAATGTGTAAAAAAAGAGCAATAAAATATGTTTAAATCAAGTGTTGGAGCAGTAGACGCATCACAACGTAGGTAAATATCGCGCTTTTTTATTATGGGGTCTTTATTAGGCACGACTTGCTGATTTGACTCCCTGGAATGACTACCAGATATTATTAATATAGATTAACACAATTTCTGTGTACGTTTTGCACCCCATGATTGAACATTTAGTGAAAAATAAGATTTTTTTTTTCAGATTTTTTACAATGTTTAATAAGACCTATACCATTACATTGTTTAAGCATGGTTAGCTTGCAAAGCTAAAATAAATATCTATGTATTGTTCCAGTATTTTGTATTTAATTGTTTTAGAAGTTATAATAAAGTGCATAATATAATCTTTGCACGTTTCTATAATTTATTCACCTTTTCCAATTTACCTTTGTTACAAGTTGTCAAATTAATGCATCAATTTAACCCAAACAAGATGAGATTTATGCGTTTTTTTTTTAAATTTCAGCTGAAAATTATACGGTATACGTTTTAAGGGAGAAATTTGTTTTTGTAATTGACTATACAGACATGCATTTATTCTAGATTCCAGTCTAGCAGAGATGTTATCAATGTCTCTGATCGAAGTAAATATACCTAGCATGTTCTGTGATTTTGTTTGACTTTATTTTATTGGTGCATTTGAAAAGCTATTATTTTTTTGGATATGGTGATCTACCAAATTTATATAACTGTATAATTATGATTCAAATTTAAATGCTTTAAAAAAGTTATGGTTAGCAAAATTGAGATAGGTCTATCTTTATCTAGGCCCTATTTTGGACTTTTTTGCCGCCACCAAGATTATCTTATTCCTTGAAGTAAAGAATTTTCCTGTTCTTCACATAGTAATTGTAATAATTATAGTAATTACACATTTTTAATCCTCCACTATAATCACGGAATTGTATTTCATTTCGGTTATTTATAAAAGTCTCTGCTATATAATGTCATATTTGTGTTGTATTTATTGCCAAAAGTAAGTGATGTATGTAATGTTCTCTAGTTGTTTTTTTTTCTCGCCAAACACAAAAACAAAATAATTACTACTTTTAAGAGAAATAGCTATTCTCTTTTAAATGTAAGCTCATTTATGTTAGTGATTAGGTTTGTGTAACACAAATAAATAGTCTTAGAATGTTTTGTATGTTTTCTTTCCAATTAATAGAACAGAAAATAACAAAACAGAACAGAACAGGAATTTTATTATTGGTTTAAGCATAACAATAACAAATAATTACAAATACAGATACAATATATGACTTACATGTATGACACTTGACATGAGCATATATAACTGAAAAATAAATGTTTGTAAAATATTAGACTGTTTAATGAGACAGGGAATTATTTTAAAATATTTGAATGTATGAAAATAATGCTCAAGAATTTGCCTTGATTTACCTTTTTATATAATACACAATTAATTTGTTTCATAATGGATAATTTCTGTTTGTGCTTGCCAATATATAATCCTCAAAAAGAAATCTAAAGTTTCCTGACAAAAGAAGGGGAATAACTATTGTAATTTAACATCAAATGTTTTAAGCATTTACTTCTCCTTAATGAGACCTATTTCCTGGTCATCGGCGTTATGTATTGTCATCCCCTTCTACTAGCATGGAGATCGGTAAAATTTAAGATAAAATTTCATATCATCCACCATATAGATTCAACATGTTGCAGTAATAAGAAATACTTGTACAATATCATATTTTATTTCACACCTTATACAATTTAACCATTGAACTTTCAAGGTTTAAACCACGTGATGTCCCAAATGAAATCATTATAGGACCCTATCTTATCAATTAAGCATCGTTTTTCATTTCCAGAGTCCAACAGAATGCAATATAGAACAGAATATCAAATACTTATCGTACCTATAAAGCCTCGTTTTCATAGTCCGAAATATCTATATCAAATGCATATCGTACCCCTTACAGTCTCGTTATCATTTCCAGAGTCCAAATATCTATATCAAATGCATTTCGTTCTCCATCTACCCTAATTTTTGTTATAAAAAAGCAGATCATTGATATAAAAAAAGTGCAATGGTAAAAAAAATCAATCTACTCTGTATGAAATCTTAAAATTGAATAAATAAATAAGTAAATAAAAAAAGGGAAAAAACGTCAAAAGGAAATCAGCTAGAATCTACATAAAAAGCAGAAAAAAACAGAAACATAGGTTTTGTTTGCTTTGATTGTGAATTGTACACCATTTAAATCAGGAACATTAACAGTTTCAAGGGCAGAAAATGCTTGGTGACCCCTGAATATAATAATATGCAATGTCTCTGTTGATTTTTTATATTCTTAAATCATGCCAAGATTGAGTAACTTCTGTTGTATGTTTACAGTTTCATTCTGCCTATATGTCTACTGTAGAAAATGCCTTTAAAAGAAAACAATACAGCTTGTACAAATTTTAATGCATTCTGCGACACATACATGTCATTGTATGTTATTCACTTTGTCTACATCACGTGATACTTTGTGAAGGTCAGTCCATATATTTTTAAACATTTCAGTATATAATTTATTTATTTATCGGGTGTTGGGGTAAATAGTATCTTTTGCATACAGAGAAACCGCGTATATACGGTTTTCATTTCAGTGTTATAATTCATAATTTTACATATTGAAAATTATTTGGGCTAAATATAGACCGTTACGTTTTATGCGGAAATGATTCAATTCATAATTAAAGTTCTATCAATCATAGTAAACAATTACAATGTATGTAGGTTAACTTTGTCAAGGTATATATAATGTTTTACATTATTTTGTTCTAGTTTGTATGAGTACATTTATATGTTTCATCACTGTCACCAATAAATTGTTTATAACTTTATTGTCCTTCATGTTGTTCTTTATATGAGCCTGACATGCATGAATAAACATTTATGTTGGTGTTGTTGTTGTTGTAGATATCCACTTTAACACATTTACTTCTGGAACTTTTTAACACAGAACATTCACGTGTGTAATGGTATTCATCGCCGATATCTAAGTTACATGATGTACATGTTCTTTCGTTGTATGGGAATCTGCCTCAACTTCCAGTGATTTTTTTTTACATTTTACAATTTCTTTTTAAGATATTTATTATGAGCACATGTTAACTATTCTTCAAGACTAAAACTATGTTGAAAAGTCTTTATATACCCTAGAATTTACACCAGCCTATCTGCTGAGTATATTTGTGTACTTGTTCACATATTTGCAAAATTTCTCGGTGTTAAAAAAACTTTGCCAAAGAAAAATTACCAATCATTTTTATATCAAAATAAGAAGGCGGAAAGGTAAAAAGAAATATATGTCATATCTTCACTGGTTGGCATAAGATTTGTGATAATTAACATTTTCGAGAATTACATTTAGGTAAAAGTATGTTAAATAATAAATTCAATCCTATATAACGTTTAAAATGTTTGGTGTGAGTAAATGAAATTTGACAAAATAAGTCTTAATCCGTACAGCCAGCTAAAACCTTTCACAGAAGCATAAAATCACACAGCTTTCATATTTATCAATTTATGTATCTCGCAGCATACAGTCAATAGTACTACATGCACAACAACTAATTTTCTGGTAGATAGCACAGAAGTTTTAATAGTATTTGTCAAGAAAACGAATGACAAAAGAAATGAATTTTCAATAATTTCACTTCAATTTCTCAAAAACTTTTTTGTCGACTCCAATTTAAGCGCCTCTTTCAAAGTTTAGATAAAATATCCGAGCATATCCTTATTAATCTTCGAAAAATAAATCTCAATAGACCTTTTTACACTACGATATTTCCATAGGAACGGAAGTTGCATTTCGCGCATGCTCATTCTGCGTAAAGCAAGCCGATCAGTTTCAACAATATTATTAACAATTTGATATAATCTAAATGATTAACCATAAGTTTAGAATAGTTTTTTTTATAAATAATGATGAATTTAAATAATTAACTTGAACATTTTTGCATTTAAGCTTTAAATCAGGACCTTTCACACCACATATGACATTTATAGTATCATATATATTTTTTGTTATAATTGGTTGATTTTGTATTGACGGATCCTGGGGTCGGTACCCTGGGGGGGGGGGGGGCTTGGTCCCACGCTGAAACCCTGTGGACAAATATGAGTTTGACATTAATATAATTATACATATTGTACTTAACGATATATAAAAACTTTATAATACTCATTTCTCACAATATTAAAACATTTTTGTCTCTATATAGCTTGCTGATCATATCAAAACATTTTTCTTATGTATAAGGTATTATTCAAATGCAACTTGTTTATGTATTAGTGGACATTTAAATGTTATTTTCAAAGGATAACTAGCATAAAACAGTCATGTCAATGGAGCCACTCTAGTGTGCCATTGTTCATTTCCTTTTTTTAACATACAATAACATGGTAATGAGTTGAAAGTAATATGATATACACGTTAACTTTAAGGTGTCTTTTTCAAGATATATACTTATAGAAATATATCATCTGATGAATATTGTGCGATGAAGGATTTCCCCAACATAAACATCTTTATCTTCAAATGTCATTGAATCTCATGCTATTTTAATTAAATCAAAACACTATTCATCGGCTGCTGAAGTGCTACCGGAAGTTTGTTTATCATATCTGTTCATAGTATATCACCATGTTAAATTGTATTGCCATGCACCTTTGGAGGAAATAAAGAGATCAGTTCTGTTCTGTTCTGCGATTTTATAAACTCTGGAGATAATATCGTTTACAAAAAAAGACAGCAATAAATCTTCGCGTGAATCGATAGCCTTTTTACTATAACTATACAAAAAGCATTCACCAGCCATCAAGCAATCGGACACCATGAGGTGATAAAACGCTTGGTTTGGTCGTGGTCAGTTTTACGGTCTGATGCATTACGGTAACCGTACGCTCGTCATTATAACACATATTTAAGCCTATACAAACGTGATCGGTTAATCTTTTCATTATATTTGATCATTGAATGCAACTGCATATCTGAAGTCACGTTGTAAAAAGCATGTTTGATCGACAATGGCATTTTTAAAAGAGGGATAACAAGTCATGTTTTCATCAAGGTACTGTGCCTTTTTCTATTTTTTTTTTTAATTTAATGCTTTTTTTTCTTATCTAGATACTGATTAATCATGTTTCATCAAAACAAGTTATTAGGGTCTGTATAAAATTATCATTATTGCATATTTTTTGTCAAAACTCTGCTTGTTTGTACGTTTAAACAATATTGTCTCACCATGAGAAAACAAATCATTAAACCTAATATTTCTGTTTTTCTTTATAACTTCGGGGACAAGCTTCTAAAGTAAAATCATTGTTGATTATTTTCATCAACTCAAAGCTTTTGCCGGTCTACCTATATCCCAGAAATGCTATATCTTGTAATCTGGCTTGCTCATGTTCACAAATATGGCACGCCGTCTGCGTCATGTTATACCTTCACTAATCTACCCTGCTCTTTGCATGCACAATATAAGTCATACATGCTATAATTTCCATAAATTCGGTAAAATGTACGAATGTTAAGCATGGTAAAATTGATAAACCGTCTGTTCTATGCTCTGCACAATTTAAGCCATATATGACGGTGTTCAATAAAAAATCACGATTGTCCAAACGGAACACCGTAATATATGGTTTAAATTTCTATGAATCCGGTATGCTGTATACGTCGTGGGCTTACGTGGTATATGTACCGCTTACTCTCTGCACAGTCCAAACCTATATGTATACGTATAAACAGTGTTCTGTTAAGATAACATTTCGGTGACCTTTACCATAGCCCACAATACACGATGGTGAAATGATACAATTGAATATCCGATAAAAGATGTGTGATGCAAGTCAAACAGCTAAAAAATAAATAAAAGAAATAAAAAAAAAATATGAAAATAAAGCTGTAATTGAAGGAAATTCTTTTAAAGCAAATTCATTTAATTAACCATAGTACCTCTCTCCCTTTTTTGTTATTTCAGGATGAAAACGGTTGCCATGGATACGGTGTTACGTATTGATGAAGTATCTGTGGCAGCAGATACGACGCAAATTCTTAACAACATCTCGTTTTCATCGTGCAGTGGAGATTTTCTTGCCATCATGGGACCTTCAGGTATTTTATATTGAAATACATAACAAGTTTAACAAGTTTATTTATCTATTCCCAGAAGGTCATAGACCCATGTGGTACAACATAAAACGTTATACAAGTTACGGCAAATTCGCATTAAAGGCACATTATGCCTCAGAAATGCTATCATTTTTATTTCTTTATTTCTTGTTTACGCCTCAAAATTGCTTTTATTTTTATTTGTTAAAACCTTTTTATTATTTTTGGTATATATTTTCTAAAATGTTACTCATTGGCCAATTATCTGAACCATATTTTATAATGTAATCAAAGTAGTATTCTGACTTTATAGATACAAAACACCAACTCACTTTGACCGATCTGTTTGCCAAAAAGCGACAGAAGCATCAGATTGCCAAAAAGAAACTACCACCAAAAATAAAAATGCTAAAAACCAATTAAAAATAACAGCATTACTATATTTTAATGTACTTATAACTCTTAATAACAAAATGGCTGTATTTCCTTATTTGCCACAGAACATATAGTTTACATATATTTAAAGATGAGCAGCCGACATATATATTTAAAGATGATCAGCCGCTATAAAATGTATATGAAAGCTATCGTACAGAGCCATCGTGTATAAAACTTTTGTCTATTTGTAATATCATATGTTGATAATACCATTGTACTTTCGGTGATACCTATACCCATGATATATATTTTATATTAGAGCCATTATAATTATACTATCGTATATTAGAAAAATAATTAATAAAATTAATTATATATTAAAGCTATCATAATTATATAAAAAAACTATTGTTTGGCGCCAAAACATTGCTGCAGTGTGGGTCCAGACGGGAAGTAAACAGTCGACCCATTTTTCTCCAACCGGCGTTAGTTTCCCCGCCGGGGTGGGATTATGGTTACAATATGCATAATATCAAATTATGTCGTTTTATATATAAACCTTATATATATTTTTGACCTTGAACTAGGTGTCACTCACCCACCTAGTAATAAATTTTCCTGTCACACGAAACACCAATAAAATCACACTTTGTCATCATATAACTGTTTTATATGTCAGGACAATCAAAGTGCAAATAAATTATTGAAATATAATATTTGATATGATTGGTGTATTTTCACGCGGAAGTTTATATTCTTACACAAGAATGATGTTTTTTGTGTTTTTTTTTCCATATGAATAAAAATTAATAATTTTCTCTTTTTTGAATATGTTTAATTCTGAAAATAAAACACTCGTCACTTAAACAGTGTGGCCATACCACGTGACATTGACGTCATTTTTGGCATCATTTCCAAGACAAATATTGCTCGATTCGGAAAAGAAAATAGCCGTAAATATTTTATTTCTGTATCAATATCTTTGGGATATGCACCAGTCTACGGGGAAAAATATAAGCCTTCCACAGAATATTGGATCTTCGCCAGTTTTTAAGCCGTTTTATCAAACACTTTGCATAACCTTGGAAGTTGCTTGTATTAGAGCGGGCTTCGGTTGCAAGCTATTTCGTTTTCTGGCGTTATTTGGTCTACGCCATGATAAATAGGTCAGGTTTACATCAACCGGGGGTACAGACAGCAAAATCCTACCTTAATATGTTTATATGGTTATTATTTATGGCGTAAATCTTGCCATTTTCTTCAATTGTCAATTCTGGCACCAGTTCCAAGTCGAAAAAAAGGACTTCAGTTTAAAGCAGATTTATGAATCTGTTGCAAATGCGAAGCAACATGCCTACCGTTCTCTCTCTATAATTATGTTAACCATAAAAATATTTGTTATTTACTGTACGATTTACATAAACACAAATGAATATTTAAAAGATTTTTACTTGCTGCGCTATAAGTGATTTTAAAAGTCGTAAAATTGTTGTCTGTACATGTGTATTTGTAAAGAAATTGATTTGCTCTTTAATCATTGTTCTTTCACGGTAATGATTATGAAAAATCTATATGTGTCATGTAGCAATACTAAACGTATTCAAAATTGAGAGAAAACAGAAACCCAAAACGGCAAAATTGACTTAGCTAGAATGTCCAATGAACGTGCACATTCAGGATCACTTCCATTTTTATGCTGTAAACCGTTATGCCTCAACGCGGCAATTTCAAAGTCAAAGGGTATTCTTTTGTAAAGAGTTATTTATACGTATAACCATAATGTTATAAACCTGTAGCAATGTTTAAGTATAATAGATTCAGCTTTTTAATACTGTGGCACTCGTTGATAAAAAATATTTTACATCCTGTTTTCATACCCACGGTAACCGTTTTTCGTGAACTGGATATAACTTCGTTCACTTAAGAACACTGATCACTATTTATTTTATTATTGCATTTACTTCTGATGATAAACTGCATATCTGACAAATTTAGTTAATTATATCAGTCAATCGAGCTTTATCAGAGAGCTCACCAATACACATTGTAAAGAGAGGAAGGGAACGGAATATTTATGGTATCGAGTAGAATTTTTAACAATAATGTCTCTTCCAACTGAATAAAAACGATAGGGCTACTTGGGACTATTTCTTATCGATGTGGTCATTGGATGTAAATGCATGGATTATTGCACGCGGCATGACCTGCAGATGTCCTTAACAGGATTTTTGTTGCATTTTAAGATTTAAAGAAGGACCACATATTAAAGGGAAAAACAAGGTTAGAATAAAAACTTGATTTCAGAAAAAGAATACTATAAATAATAAATCTGCAAATTTTCTGCCGCCAAATCATAATATTAAACGAATGATAACAAAATTTATATCGCTAAATCACCGATTTCTACAAATCAGTAAGCGCGGCCATGTTTGTGTATCGGCCGTATAAAAACAGGTGCGCGTGATGTCATTTCCCACATCTTTAGGTTTATGATAAATCTAGTTGAATCGTAGGGAAATATTAATATAATTAAGTATTGACCAGACAATTAAATTTTCACAAAGGA